>NC_092644.1:33803618-34083618 GCF_039555335.1 Amphiura filiformis | reverse complement strand
GCACCCTTACAACACACATCGCGCGGTGTTTTTATGCAAAATAAAAGTTATGCAAAACATCATACTTTATAAGTATGTAGATATGAATGCTATACCGGGTTGCGCTGTTTTCGGCCGGCATACGCGGTTGGTGGGTAAAGTTGTTGATATGGTCGTGGATATGTGTGGTTGTGTTTGCGTAGTCAAGTCAGTAGCCAGAGCGGTGAACCCCAAAAAAATGCCAAAGGGCCAAAAAAGTCCCCTTTTTGACCCAAAAAGTCCCATCTGCGAGCGTAGCGAGCGAAATAATAGAGGGTTTTTTAATGCCTTTTTTGGTCCCAAAATGTCTAAATCCGCCCCCAGTCCAAAAAAGGTCCAAATTTTGAAGAAAAAAAAAGGTCCACTTTTTCAAAATCAGCTGCCCCCCCCAATAAATCCTGCCTACGGGCCTGTGTGTGATCGTAGGCATGATGGACACTGGGGAAGAACAAGGGAAATCAATAATTATGGAAATGTAAGGGGGAAAGGAAACCCATATATTAAAGTGTATGAAGGTATACATTAAAATTGAAATTAAAATTGAAAAAAAAACGCTGCCGTAGGCGGCGTAAAAAAATTAGTTCAAGTCGTTCTCCAGAAGACCTGCAAATGCATGGAGTTCAAAAGAATCAATACCACAGGTAATTGGTATTGCACTGACCTCTACATATTGGGTAGGGCAATATACTTCTCAGTGGCGTAGCGTCATCTGGGGCACGGGGGCACGTGCCCCCCAAATCGATCTAAATTTTTAAAAATCCCATAGGCAAATTGCCGAAAAACGGCTTGTGCCCCCCCATCAGACCCGGTGCCCCCCAATCATGGTCGGTTCCCCCACCCCCGTGTGATGACCCACGCTACGCCACTGATACTTCTTGCGTGGAGTGTGTGAACGAGTTAGGTGTTAAGTATGCACGAAAGTCTAACATCGTTACACAATTTCTATTGTGGCTTGCAAAATCATCCATCCATAGGTGCATTCTTGAGTTGATTTTGACAAAATTGGTAGTCGGAATTGAAAAATGGTACAATCAAAACCGAAAATCTGACAAAGCTATGATATATAGCCTATTATTATGTTCTTTAGAAAGTTGGGAAATATCTTTCATTAGCGAATTATGTTACTTTGAAAAGCGAAAACGTTGACCCAAAAATAAAAGCTCACGGGGCAAGTTGAAGCCTCTGAAAATCGAAAATCTTACACTAGAAGCCTAAATTATTTCATACCTATGTTTAAGGGCTGGGGTATGAACGTTTGGACAGTATTTATTTTGGGACATTTGAGTACATCAGACATATCGAATTGCATTCTGAATACGAAGAATGTCATTCTGATATCAAATAATTTTGATTTTTGAAATTCGCAATTTAATACACATTTTATGGCAAATCATTAAAAATTGATATTTTTATATTTAACAGTACTTGAAGTAAACTTTATAAATCTGATGATTTATACTTAAAGTGTATGTAGGTGGGATGAAAAGCCGACGATCAATTGAAAATTTTGACCTTTCGTATTGAAGATATGGATTTTTTTCCCAAAACACCAAATTAAATTATGTCTTTTTGGGAAAAAAATCCATATCTTCAATATGAAGGTCAAAATTTTCAATTGACCGTCGGCTTTTCCTCCCTGCTTCATACACTTTAAGAATATATCATTAGATTTATATAATTTACTTCGAGGATTGTTATATATCAAAAATTTGAAAATATCAAATTTTTATAATTTGTCATAAAATTTGTATTATATTGTGATTTTTTAAAATTGAAAATTATTTGATATCAGAAAGACATGATTCGTATTCAGAATGCAATTCGATAGGTCTGAGGTGGTCTCATGTCCCACAAAAAATACTGTCGAAACGCAATAAACGCTCATTTTGGATCCCTTAACACCAGAGTTAAAAAAAATATACAGTACCAAACATTATCGTACGATAATAATGTGATATATTCAACTGTATGAGAATATTATCATTATGAAAAGAACAAGCATAGCACATTCAGCTCAGACCACTGTGCTATAGCACTGGCTAACAAATTATGACTTTATGTCAAACTTTGCTCTGTTGACCTACAAAGACAGCAAATTTGGAAGGTTCCATTTAGTGCGCTGAATTAATGTAAAAGTACAGGTGAATAAAAATGGAAAAACAAATTTAAAAAATAAAAACATTTTCAGGGCACTTACTTGAATAGCAGCGCTGCAAAAGTCAGATCAGGAAAAATTATTGCCGAAACCTGAAAGGTGTCGCGAGGTTCAACTGCTGATGCTGATTCACTGTTCTTCGGCAAAGCTGAGACCAGAGAGTGAGACACGCATATATGGTGAGACAGTCAGAAGATGATCGCTCTTTATACAGGCAGAACGCCACTGTCGCTATTCACCATGTTCAATAAAGCGTGACACTTTTCAATAATTTTTTTAATAAGGCCAGGTGGGTGGCAGCTAGCTACGAGCTATATAGTTGTACAGTTCTACCACTTCTATAGTTGTCCAGTTCTACAACTGTACATTTAATTTGTAGAAAATGAATCAAGGATGGCAATAACCCGTCAATAATCGCACGTGTTTTTGGCATATTTCTTGCGGATCCTGATGCAGTCTAAACGCAGGACAACCGATTCTTTTGTTCTGCTTAGTCGCGCTAAAAGTCGATCGATACATGTTAAAATCAGCACAATTCCGAGATGCACCTTTTGCTATGAAATTTATTTTCTCGGTCAAATATAAAGCAAAATTTTTTTTTCTTCAGTAATGTCAAATAAAAACATAGTGCTTGGATGAACATTTTTTTTAAAATCCTGGTGTTAAAATTAAGCATCAAATTGTGTCTTTTAGTGTGATATTTTTGATTTTTATAGGCCTTTAGTTCGCCCGTGAGCTTTTTACAGAATTCATTTTTAGCGTCTCAAACTAATATAGTTTGCTAAAGAAAGATATTTCCCACCTCTGTAAAGCACCTCGTGAGGGTCTATATATTATAGTTTTGTCAGAATTTCCGATTTTATTTTACCCTTTTTCCCTTCATCCTCCGAAAATGTCAAAATCAGTACTTTATCTCGAGAACAACCAGCTGAATTAATCGATATTTCAATTGTTGTCAACCAGGTCCCTTTTCCATTGAAAACCAGGATTGCCTGACCAGCGATTTGGTAGCCCAAATCCCCAATTCTGGTAAATGAGGTGAATTTTGGAAATTTGCTCCCGTGATAGCCTGCAATTTCAATTTATAGGGGCTATGGATTCCATGATTATGAAAACCATTTTGTCTGTTTGTTTGTTTGTTTGTTTGTTTGTTTATTTACCTAGGATGAGGTCCATGGGAAAATCCACGGTCCAAACCTAGAAAAATTCGCGTGTTATTAGAGGGGATTTTAATTTTCTGTCCCTCCTATCTCCAGGTGAATTTTGAATGACCCCCCCCGTCGGGCATCGCGGGTTGGCATTTTCATTACACCCTTCTGACTTGCGTTCGGGTTTGTGTAGGCCTATTTGTCATAATTTAGCGCTATAGGACCTACTTTATAAATGTATAGCTATAGCCGTGCTATATAAATATTATAAGGTACCGGTATGTAATATTATGTAGGCCTATGGGGGTGGGGTGGGTACTCAACACATTTTAACCATGACTTACAATGCAAGGCTCATTGTTGCCATAAATGATTTTTCCTTTAGGTCATTATAATAGGTTGTTATAAACTTCCATGTTTAACCTTGTATTGTTTTGGCTGCTTCATTATGACTTTCGGTGGGTTTAAGCAATTTCAAACAAACACAAACTAAAGGCACTATACCCAGTCACCTTCATGACAATTGAAACACCAGGTAATTTCTTTGCTATATTGAAGTTCTGGCAACACTCTATCCAGGCCGGGCACCCAGAGATATCGATCCACAATGCTAGTATTAGCCGAAGATTTCACGCGTGGATTTGAAAATATTTCAGCTGGTAGTCAAAAATTATGGAATCAAAACGGAAATTCTGACAAAACTATAATATATAGACCCACACGATGTGCTTTGCAGAGGTGGGAAATATCTTTCTTTAGCAAACTATATTAGTTTGAGACGCTAAAAAATGAATTCTGTAAAAAGCTCACGGGCGAACTAAAGGCCTATAAAAATCAAAAATATCACACTAAAAGACACAATTTGATGCTTAATTTTAACACCAGGATTTAAAAAAAAAGAAGTTCATCCAAGCACTATGTTTTTATTTGACATTACTGAAGAAAAAAAAAATTTTGCTTTATATTTGACTGAGAAAATAAATTTCATAGCAAAAAGGTGTATCTCGGAATTGTGCTGATTTTAACATGTATCGATCGACTTTTAGCGCGACTAAGCAGAACAAAAGAATCGGTTGTCCTGCGTTTAGACTGGATGAGTTAAGGCCATTAATATATATAAACTGAAGCTATTGTAGATTCTTTCCTGTCATAGTTTTAATTTGGTCAAAATGATACTAGAATTTACTCGAAAATATTATGTACATATTTTGGTAAATTTTAACCCACAATTGACTATTTCTAAATATTTATACAGTAATATAGCACACTTTCCATATTTTTGCCGGTTTTGGTGGTCCGAGAAGAGGGGTCAGGGGAAATTTGCCGGTGTGCACCATTTTGGCACGGTATTTATCGGTGGAGGATGTGTATACCTGGTATCTTTTTTAGAAAGACGGCTTCCAAAAATGGCTTTATTGGGAAAATTTGGGATTTCATATTGACAGTTTTGACCCATGATTGGTGTCAAACGGGAAACACATAATATGAAGGGTGGGTATATACAAAACATAGCCAAGCCTGGTCTGGCCTGGCTAGGCCAGCTGAAACTATCATTTGTTTGGGCATATTACCTATATATATTCTGGTCACTATATCTAAACTCAAATAATACTTGCCACAAATCTCCCTTGTGGGACCTCATAATATAATTTCCTGGAGATTTGGATGTAGGCCTATCATAATTATAGACCCTAGTATTAGCATTTTTATCTGAAAAATCAATATAACAGGGCCATGTGTCTGGCCAACAAGGTCACCAAAAGTATCAAAGAAGGTTTTTCTACGAAAAAGGAATAAATCTAAAACCATAATCACTATAAGCACTTCCCAGCCGATCCCCTATTATAGAGCTGTCAACAGGGTATGAAAAGTGCGAAATAACATTTTTTTTTCTATCGGTTGGTTAATTGTGGAATGTCTACGCTGCAATGTGCTGGGTTGTTGTTTAATGGTTTATGGGATGATATGGGGCCGTAGTCATGGTAGTGGTCAGTGACAACCTGTAAGGGACACACCATTAGGCATGAAGGCGCTAAATCTGACAATAGCAACAATCGCGCAAAGTAGCACAAGTTAACTTCATAATGTGAAAGCGTGATTCTTGTCATATGAGCACAGAATAGCGCAAAGTAGCACAAGTTAATGTGAAAGCGTGATTATTGTCATAAGAGCACAGAATAGCATAAGTTAATGTGAAAGCGTGATTCTTGTCATAAGAGCACAGAATAGCGCAAAATAGCACAAGTTAATGAGAAAGCGTGATTCTTGTCATAAGAGCAGAGAATAGCATAATGTAACGCGAATATCATCATAGTAGGTAAATAGCAATAGTAGCACAAAGGAGCATCAGTTGATGTGAAAGTGCGATTTTTCTGACAATAGCAACAATAGCACAAAGGAGCACAAGTTAATGTGAAAGCGTGATTCTTACCATAAAGAGCTTAGATAAACAGAACAGCAATTCACGCGATTTTGCGTTTTTGTACTACCGTACCTCAAGCTTGTGTTATTCACGCGATTTTGCGTTTTTGTACATCACCTACAGTACCTCAAGCTTGTGCTATTCACGCGATTTTGCTCATCTCGCTGATTCCATCACCTACCTCAAGCATGAACTATTCACGCGATTTTGCGTTTTGTACATCACCTACCGTACCTCAAGCCTGTGCTATTCACGCGATTTTGCGCTTTTCTAAAACCTCCTAAACCAGATTTAGTTTTCAACCCCACAATTTAATTTTATGAAACAGTAAATGAGTATCCACGAACACCTCTCCTAAACATTATCGCCTTTTTTTAATTTTCTGCAAACACCCCAAAACCGTCCACACCAGATTTTAAATTTCTCTTTGCCGAGAACCGCTGTGTCTAAAGTCGCCATCCTCTGAAAGAGTTGTCAGGACGAGAATGTTTAGATATGAAATACTTACCGACAAAAATCCCTTTCCCGAACACCGCCCAACCCCAAACATCACTTCTCTTAACTTAAAAAGCATTCGCAATTTGAGCATTCGCAATTTGAGCATTCACAATTTGAGCATTCACAATTTGAGCATTCACAATTAAATTATATGAAACAGTAAATGAGTATATATTGGCTCCTTCTTATTAAATACAAAGCATTCGCAATTTGAGCATTCACAATTTTAATTATATGAAACAGTAAATGAGTATATAATTGACTCCTTATTTTATCCACGAACACCTTTCCTAAACATTATCGCTTTTTTCTGAAAACCGCCCCAACCCAAAAACCGTCCACACCAGCTTTTAAATTTCTCTTTGCCGAGAACCGCTGTGTCTAAAGTCGCCATCCTCTGAAAGAGTTGTCAGGACGAGATTGTTTAGATATGACCATCCCGTTCCCGAAACCTGCCCAGCCCTACACCAGACACCAGATTTTAAATTTCTCTTTACCCCCTATATGGATCTATCAATCAACCACCAAAATCGCACAATCGCGCGAATAGCACTACTTCTTAAGTACTTAGGGGAAAATAGCATAATCGCGCGAATAGCGCTTCAGTGCTTAGGCATTTTCCCATCAGAATGGATTAAAGTACAAAATCGCAAAATAGCGCGAATAGCGCACCCCCTATATAGATCTATCTATCAACCACCAAAATCGCAAAATCGCGCGAATAACACTACTTCTTAAGTACTTAGGGAAAAATAGCATAATCGCGCGAATAGCGTACCACGTTAAGCCGTTTTAATGTTGTAGAAATATTTTAAGTTTGAAAAACATAAGTATTAATAGCACAAAAAGCAATTCTTCAAAATCGCGGTGCGATTATTGCGATTATACATACAAAGTAATGGCATAAACGCGCGATCACAAGACATGTTAATAAGAGTGTTATTATTGCTATTGTCAGTTATAGCGCCTTTCTCCCATTAGCATGATTAGGGACGCACCATTAGATTCTCAGGGTGGGGGTAGGAAGTTTTTCCACAAAAAAAACCTCACCCACTACATGAGCAAAAAAAAAAACTTTCCCCACCAACACTAAAAAAAAAAAAATTTAAAAAAACTTTCCCCACCAAACTGTGTATAATAATGCATGAAATAAAAAAAAAAAATCAATTGTGCCTCTGCGTTGCACACAATGTTAAAATACTTGTACTTACAAATTACATGGTATCACTGCGCTTTTTTAAAATCGACTGTGGTGTATCATTGCAGAGTGGGAGTAAGCTGCTCCGAGATAGGCCGAAAGGGGGGGGAATTATCAGTAATTGCCACTGAATTTTCATAGCAAACTGCAACTTATAGTAATATTCTAATGAGGATCTAACATTTTGACAAACACATATAAAACTTTTCAGTTGACCAATATGGCCTGACCAGGCCATGATTTAGACATACCTGTGGGTGGACCATTCTGTTTGAGAGGGGAAGGAATAGAGAGTTTCAGCTTGAGGGGAAGGGTGTCAGTGGACATGATAATACGGAAAGAAGGAAAAATAAAGGACAAAAAGGTACATGGACGGGTTAAAGTAACTAAATGAAACGGGAACGAAACAAAGAAGGAAAGAAACTAATCAGGAAATGTAAGGAAAAAAAGAAGCTCAAATAATGAGAACAGAATTAAATAAAAAACATGGAAACGGGAAATCACAAGCAGCAAATAAAAAAAAGCTAAAAGGGAAATGTAAGAAAGAACAGATTTAGTAAATAATGGGAACGGGGTTAAATAAATAAAAGATAAATAACATGGAAACGGAAAATCACAAGCTAAGCAGAAGAAACTAAAAAAGAAAATGTAAGAAGAGACAGATTTAGATAAATAAAATGTACCTTTCAAATGATTCTACCTGTTCAGTAATTCTTCCTGTTATAGTGAACGCTCCCATTTACTCATCTAGCAGGGACCCGCGCGAAGCGCGGGTATCCCGCTAGTCTTACTGTAAATAGGGGAATGTTGTGGGTATGTATGCGGGTCCACGCAAAAGCTCTGTCAGTTTCGAACCAAATGTCACCAAATTCACACGGGAGATCGAGGAATATACGGGAACGTGTTTAAACTTTATTTGGTTGAAAACGGTCAAGAATTGGCTGCAAAAACAGTGAAAACATGGGTAAAAACGGGGTTTTTGTTATGAAAATCGGTTGCCAGCCTACACTCATAGAAATTGTTCGTTGTCATTACTCAATAAGTTGATGTAAGTCGTTGCGTCAACTTTCCGAGTAATGCCAACGCGTACAATTTTGAGTAACGCTGACTCGATATCATTATGTTGGTCGCACTCATTTGCACTTACTTTATCATGTTTAATAATATGAACGAGTTACATCAACTTACATGTTGAGTTACAATAACTCAACTAATTGGTTCTTTGAACCTTGTTTGTTTTTTCTAAGTTCCATGAACTTGAATTCAGAAGTTGGCATTACTTAAAAAGTTGACGCAACGACTTACATCAACTTTTTAAGTAATGCCAACAAAGTTGATTAGTTGACGGAACTTTTGAGCTTTTTCAGCATTTTTAAATTCGGATAACTAAAATGAATTTTGTTTTGGCAACTTTTACACTATTTTTGAGTTGTCCAAACTTACTCCTTTTGAATTGCGCCAACAAGGCGAACAAGTCATTTCTATGAGTGTACGCGTCACTGCAGCTGGCCGGCAGCGCGTCGGCGCCGCGTACGTAATGTGCACTACGCCAGTGCGCGCGCAAACGGCGCAGAGCCACACGACTTGCTTGCCAGAGACCAGTGGACATGATAATACGGAAAGAAGGAAAAAATAAAGGACAAAATGGTTCATGGACCGGTCAATGGATGACGGGTGAACACGTCCGCACACTCATAGAAATTGTTCGTTGGCATTACTCAGTAAGTTGATGTAAGTCGTTGCGTCAACTTTCCGAGTAATGCCAACACGTACAATTTTGAGTAACGCTGACTCGATATCATTATGTTGGTCGCACTCATTTGCACTTAATTTATTGCGCTAGTTGTTACAACTCAGAAAATGAAACTAGCCTAGGTTAGCATAATTTTCTAGAGGTGTGCTATAGTATACAAAATTTTGCACTGATTACAAAAATAAATATTTGAATACTGCTAATTGTGCAGAAAATAATCCAATTACGTGAATTAAGTAACAAAGTACCAAATTGGAATAACTCTAACGAGTTACATCAACTTACATGTTGAGTTACAATAACTCAACTAATTGGTTCTTTGAACCTTGTTTATTTTTCTACGTTCCCTGAACTTGAATTCAGAAGTTGGCATTACTTAAAAAGTTGACGCAACGACTTACATCAACTTTTTAAGTAATGCCAACAAAGTTGATTAGTTGACGGAACTTTTGAGCTTTTTTCAGCATTTTTAAGTTCGGATAACTAAAATGAATTTTGTTTTGGCAACTTTTACACTATATTTGAGTTGTCCAAACTTACTCCTTTTGAATTGCGCCAACAAGGCGAACAAGTCATTTCTATGAGTGCAGACACGCTATTAGAGGACGTAATAAATACGGGAAAAAGATGTGTGTTGTATAAACAACATGAAGCGGTACAGTGGCGTAGCTGCCGGGGGGGCAGGGGGGGTCAACCTTTTGAGGAAGGGGCGGCAAAATTTTTGTTTGCTGGATTTGGGCCCCCGCCCCATACAGGCTTGCCCCCCCCCCTGGAAAAAAAATCCCAGCTACGCCACTGAAGCGGTACTATAAAGAAAGGTACGAGTAATGAGAACAGAATTAAATAAACAACATGGTATAAACGGGAAATCACAAGCAGCAAATAAAAAAAGAAGCTAAAAGAGAAATGTAAGAAAGAACAGATTTAGAAAATAATGGGAACGGGGTTAAATAAATAAATAACATGGAAACGGAAAATCACAAGCAAAGCAGAAGAAACTAAAAAAGAAAATGTAAGAAGAGACAGATTTAGATAAATAAAATGTACCTTTTCAATGATTCTACTTGTTCAGAAATTCTTTCTGTTTATAGTGAACGCTCCCATTTAGAGGGGACCCGCGCGAAGCGCGGGTATCCCGCTAGTATTTATTATTTTTGTCTTCGCCGTGGAAGGTTAAAGAGATTTGCAATTATTTTTTTAAAGATATCAAAAGAATTGTTATATCTATTATGTTATTAGATTGGCAAGGTTACTGCTACTCGTAGGAATATCTTCCATTGAATTTTACATAAAGCAGCCTTTGGATTCAGCGCCTTTTGGAAACAAACTCTTCAAATAATAACCTTGTAACCAAGCAGCCTAAAGAAAATTTTACACGATGACAATACTCGGTGAGATAAATTTCGTGGTAAAGAGAGAGGTTATACAGCTTACGGAATTAGCCTGTCAATGAAATTATAGAAATAAGCTAAAGTAAATGCTTACACGAAGCTTTGCAGTATGATGAAAGATAAACCAATTTATTCAAGTGATTTCCAGGGTTATACTTTGCAGTTTGGATAGTTGATACTCATGTCAAGGGTAGACGCGGTACTGTTGGTAGAAGAAGCCAAAATATAGATTTTCAATATCTAAATTAATATATTATGATAAGGATAATGAACTGAGTGCAATGCATTCGTCAAGATAATCGCACGCGCCGTGGAGTTATTGCATTTAGCTCGAGAGCCGATAGGCTCAAGAGCTAAATGCAATAACTCCATGGCAAGTGCAATTATCTTGACGAATGCATTTGCACGAGTACATTATCCGTCATACACTTTGAGTGTAGGCCTATTAAAACAATAGGCAATATTAATTGCTGCATTCATTATATTAGTTTTAATATTAGGGAAAATATCTTACATTTTAAAAACACCGTCAGGACATTGACCAGCTACGTAGCATTTAACTGGTAAAGAAAATCAATCCCTGTATAAGTATGGTATCGATGGTATCGATTGCGCCATACGTCATACTTTAGTAACTTATTCACGCATGGTTTGTAACCAATTGACTTTATGTTGTGATCATTTAATATCGTGGTTTCGAACACAGAGAGCACTGAACCAGTTCACCTGGAAACGATCGATTTAGATTTCCGACTAGTACTACGGTGAATATCAACTGGACTTTATAGCTCTATAATTTGAACTTTAAAATCTACTTATATTAAAACACACGACATTGGGATTTAACAATTTGTTCAGTATTATCATAGGCCTTCAAACACATGTGTTTGAAGGCCTATGGTATTATAAAGCATGATCATGATATTATGCGCTAGTGTGTGTTCCCGGGCCCGGCTATGTTATTTTAGATATAGGCCTACATGTATTTCATTTGTAAAATGCTGAATATTTTGCAATGGTGTCATCTTGTATAATTATGATCCACCTGTTTTTGGCCCTTTTAATTAATAGAAGCTCGATTATTCTCATTTGATGTTTGATTTATTTGAGGTCATTAATCATAATTTATGACAATGATATTTGCACGAGCGATTGCCGAATAGGGTGCAACTCTACTAGTCTTATTATAAGACTGCCCTACCCCAACCCTAAACCCTAACCCTAAACTCCGTAAACGAGGACTGGACTCAAGTCTAGCGAGTTACACCCTATTCGGTAATTGTACCCTATTATAGAACACCGTTTGTAACTATACCATTTTAACACCACAGAATGTATATTCGTACTTTTTTGATGGTATATATATCGAACAGACAATTATATAGTTATGTGACCTCTGTGTCGAAAGCGTCACCTAACTCTACTACTTAGTATATGGTTATGTGAAAGTAGTATTTCTAGTATTTGAGCGTGCACGTATTATCTAGAATCTATTGTTTAGCGTGCAGGTTTTAGATAATGCATTGTTTAGCGTGCAGGTTTATATAATTTGGGCTGTGAAGGGTAGTTCGCGAAAATAATGCACGGGAGAAGAATACATAACGATGAATAGAAACGGGCACTAGAAGTGTATTGAAAAATAACACTTGAATTGAAAGAATTTGAAGAATTCAAATATCACAGATATACTTTTGTAGGTCCTGTGGTTCTTGAGTTATGTTGTAAAGAGGGCTGAAAACGTACATATCTCATTAACAATAATAAATCAAGCAAGTTTTCAAAGTATATAGGCCTATATGATTTGTAGAATGAACTTTTGCAAAACATAAAAGTTTTATTTTTCAATAATATTGATTTAGATAATGAAAGTCGATATTTTGATAAATAGTGATTAAATGTGTAAATAATCATTAAATAAAATAAAATAAAATAAGATACATTTTTTATCATTTTCAAATTGTTTGACCTTTATATAATTACTTAAAGGAGGATCTCGTGGTCCTAGCATCCTCTTTTTATGACATTTTTCAGTAGATATCCACGAAAAAAGCTTATTCCGAAAATTTCAGTTGATTCCGATTTTGGGTTTGCGAGTTATTGGCTATGCATGATTATGTGTATTACACTGCTCCATAGGCCAGTGTTGTAATTTCGTTCTGGCATACCAGAAAGAAATTCAAATCTGACGATATTTTTGCTAAACGAATTAATCTGCAAGATATTTTTGGTACATAAACATTATGTGGTATAAAAATCTCAACATTTTTTGAGAAAAATGGGGGGGTGAGGCTGTGGATCACGAAATGACTAGGAAATATACAAATATAGCTAAATATAAGATCATAATATTGAAATCCAACAAGATTTAAAACCATCCAGTGGATAAGTGCTCAACTTATAAATAGGGAGCTGGATAGAAGTAAAATCTTGAAAGCTTGGTGTTGCTACATTATTGTTTCTTATTTCTCACAAACTTGAAATAGTACCGAGAGGAAGCTTTCATCCAGTATTCTCTTTGACGTCTTCAGCCCCAATATTGCTACATTATGTATTAAGCTACATTATTGTTTTACAGATCTGTTTCGTAATGGGAATGCATCAGAAACTAAATGCAGAGTGAACATCGCAAAATAATTTCCCATACCAGTTTACTATCATGTAACACATGATTTAGTTATAGTATTGTATTGTCGTTTAGTAATGTATATTAGGGAACAACCCAAAAGTTCGATGAAGCCCTATTAACGAAAGTCCTTTCGTTAGGGAGGAGGGGTCAAAAATTTCGATTACGAAAAAATGTAGTTAAAACATCGGTCAAAATTGATCTTTTTTTAGGATTTTTAAAATTTTACAATTATAATGTATATTAAAATATATAATGTACAATTTTAGTATTTTCTTAAGGGCTGGGGTATGAACGTTTGGACAGTATTTATTTTGGGACATTAGAGCACATCAGACATATCGAATTGCATTCTGAATACGAAGAATGTCATTCTGATATCAAATAATTTTGATTTTTGAAATTCGCAATTTAATACACATTTTATGGCAAATCATTAAAATTAATATTTTTGATATTTAACAGTACTTGAAGTAAACTTTATAAATCTGATGATTTATACTTAAAGTGTATGTAGGTGGGATAAAAAGCCGACGATGAATTGAAAATTTTGACCTATCGTATTGAAGATATGGATTTTTTTTCTCAAAACACCAAACAAAAATATGGTCTTTTGGGGAAAAAATTCATATCTTCAATATGAAAGGTCAAAATTTTAAATTGACTGTCGGCTTTTCCTCCCTGCTACATACACTTTAAGAATATATCATTAGATTTATATAATTTACTTCGAGGACTGTTATATATCAAAAATGTGAAAAATATCAAATTTTTATAATTTGTCATAAAATTTGTTTTATATTGTGATTTTCAAAAAATGAAAATTATTTCATATCAGAAAGACATGCTTCGTATTCAGAATGCAATTCGATAGGTCTGAGGTGCTCTCATGTCCCACAAAAAATACTGTCGAAACGCAATAAACGCTCAATTTAGATCCCTTAAGTACGATATTGACATTTTACAGTGGTTGCTGTAAATAAAATAGAATTATTGTTTCTTAAACTTGATTAATATCCAAGACGCTATGACACCCCGATTAGTAATTTTCCTACCGGGGGTGACACTCCTCGTTAGACCTGGGTCAATATTCATATTGTGGGTCCTTTTCATATCTTGAAATTCCAAGAAGATATGACCCCAATTGGGTCAAATACAAAAAACAAAAAGTACAGAATATAATAAAAAAAATAATTTCCC
The DNA here is from genome assembly GCF_039555335.1 of Amphiura filiformis. NCBI lineage: Eukaryota > Metazoa > Echinodermata > Ophiuroidea > Amphilepidida > Amphiuridae > Amphiura > Amphiura filiformis. The sequence continues at coordinate 34,069,212 of NC_092644.1, read as the reverse complement.
CATAAGACTCTGGTAAACATTCCTATTTTGGGTCTCTATCTCGAAATGCCAAGAAGGTGTGACCCCCGGGTGACAGTGGTATACCACATGAGGTATCCTTGTTCTATAAGCTGCATATCCTATCAACGACTGCTATACCTTGTTTAGGACTTTCAAAAGAAGTACCTGCATGTGCAACCATGACTGTTTCAAACTAACCCACTTAGGGTCAAAGGTCATTAAGGGGGTAAAATCTTACAGTTGCCTTATCTCGACATCTGTAAGGGGTGTGGGGCTCAAACTCAGTGACAACATATTTCATGCCCCACGGAACATTTTACAGGGTCAGGTCAAAGGTCATGCAGAGGTCAAATTTTAGAAATGCATTTTCTGAACATCTGAAGGGGTACAGGGCTCAAACTCTGTGACAACAAACTTACTGACCAGGGGAACATTTTGGAACGCTATTCAGGGGTCAGGTCAAAGGTTATCTGGGTCAAATCATAGAATTTAATTTTCTGCAAACGTGTTATCACTAGAGTTTCAACTGCCACTTTACTTTTCAAATCCCATTGAATTCTGTGCAAAAGATGTTGTTTAAGAATTGTGCGTGTGTCGTTATTACTTGGTTTCAGAACAAAAGTGATGTATGCATAAAGGATAATTCACACCTTCTGTAGGTAACATAAAATGTGAAATCGACTAGCATTTTGAATGCGTTTTTATTATAAATAATATCAGTTCAAATTCAAATTTAACCACGCCTGTCAATGCAATGATCGAGCAGTGGTGTCATGTTAACTCACACAGTTGTGCTAACCGCAAGTCAACACAGTGGCGTGGTGGGAAGTGCTTAAATCATCCTCTGCCATTCTAATTTTAACACCAGAATATGTTTAAAAGATGTGGTTTTGTCTGACATTACTGAAAAATGGAGTATCGAACGACTGCTTCCACCACGACTATGCATAACAATAGAAGGTGCAGCTGCAGGTCAGTAGCGTTTTGAGTGAGTCCATGGTAATGCAAACTGGCCTTCAGATATTCTTTATTACCAACTTCTATTATTATGCGGCATTAAATGTCTGCTCAGCGATAACAAAATTATAATGACAATTGCAATAGGGGCCTATATAATAATAATGCTAAATCTGTGTCAGAATGCTACATGAAAGAAGATGTTTAAGGGACGCACCATTAGATTCTCAGGGTGGGGGTAGGAAGTTTTTGACCAAAAAAACTTCACCCACTACATGAGCAAAAAAAAAACCTACCCCACCAACACTAAAAAAAAAAACTTTCCCCACCTAACTGTGTATAAATGCATGAAATAAAAAAAATAAAAAACTTGCCGCTTTTGGCGGCGAAACGAAAAAATGTTTCTTTCCCCGACCCCAACTTCCTACCCCCCCCCGAGTATCTAATGGTGCGTCCCTAACATAATTAAGAGGAACTATCTGTTATTTTTGAGAATAGAGTTGCCACGGTCAAAATAGATTTTCTTTATACTTTCATATTTGATGCACCTTGACGTCAAACTAACACACATGGGATAAATTTCGGAAAAATATCCCCGTTGCCATGGTAACAGGCAAATTTCAATTTTAGGCCTATTTTCACAATTTTTGCATTTTTCAGCAGTCAAATTGTCAAGTTTTGAAGCCAGTGTTACTAATATGCACAATATATATATACTGTTTTCTTTATATGGTATGAATAGGTCAAACCTTAGATGCCGCAATGAAAGTATAAAAATAATCACCAGGTGTCAGGGTGGGTTATACCATTTATTTGAAATAGGGGTGTTTTTCAATTTTTTTTAATTATGAAAATATACCAACTTTGTATAGCTCATAAACCATATGGTAGTGTTCCAATTTCAACATCGACCACAGCATGTTGAGATGATACATTGGTCTTATGAAAAAGTTACATTTGAGCTTGGGGAAAACACATCTGTATATACAGTGTTGCCAGACATTTTCCTATTTTTCGAAATTCTACACAAATCTCACCTTAAGTTAAATGATGTGAAAATGAAACATCATCCTTTCAAGGAACATTTATTAGAAAGAGAGATTTTATTCATATCAAATTTGACAGTTATAATGGTCAGTGTTGTTTTAAACCACATGGGTGTTGCCATAATTGGGGTTTAATTGTGATTTGTGGATATTTTCAACTTTTTACAAGTCATAAAAATACCAAAATGCATTTCTATAATAAAAAAAGAAACATCGACCTCGTCATGTGAGCTGATATATTGGCTTTATGAAAAAGTTATTTTGATGTGGGGGCGGGGTAAGACGTCAGTTTATACAGTGTTGCCAGATAAACCACATGGGTGTTGCCATAATTGGGGTTTAATTGTGAGGTGTGGATATTTTCAACTTTTTACAAGTCATAAAAATACCAAAATGCATTTCTATAATAAAGAAAGAAACATCGACCTCGTCATGTTGAGATGATACATTGGCCTTATGAAAAAGTTATTTTGATCTGGGGGGGTAGTTAAAAGATATGAAAATGAAACTTCACCTTCATACGGAACATATCTTTTTATAGAAAGAAAGTTAATTTCATATTCAATTTGATCATCTGGGATGGTCAGTGTTATTCTAAGCCATATGGGTGTTAAAGTCTTTAAAATAGTACACATCCTTAAAATTATTGTGGAATGAACGCAATATTAAGGTTAACATTACCCTAAGAACACTTAGTATGTGAATTTAAATTTTAAATTTGAGTTCGGAAAATATTTCCTTCTATTTAGTATTGTCAGTTATTATCACATATATTCAAAATTCAACGTATGTCTCACTTTAGGATTTATATTGTTTAAATCGCTGCCATGAATAAACCACATGGATGATGCCACTATAAATGGAGTATAGTGAAAGTTATAGCTATAGTATTCCACTTTTTCACAAAAAGCACACATATTTGTCCTAATTTGGCGCTTTTATGGGCACTTTTGCCGTAATGCACCCAATTTTGCAAACTCACCAATCGACATACCAAAATTGCTAAGGTACCCCCAAAACAGTGGCACATCCCCGTATACGTTTAACCAGGAAGAACCCCCTCCGGGGTCATGTCATAGGTATACTGTGCCCAGTAGTCCTCTTTTTCTACTTGAAACGGATATTTCCTCAGACAACTCTTATCACTCAGCATTTGGTGATTTTTTTATGTTGCTTTAACCCTGCAAGTATCTGCAAAAGTGTTCATATAAATCTTCTTCAGTCTTGAAAGCTTAATTTTAGTTAGCTGCTTCCTTTTAACAAGCTCATACAAATTCATGTCATCAATGAGCAGGGGATGCTTGAATGATAGAGAATTAGCAACAATATCATGCAACATTTCAATGGTCATTTCTTCTTCAGCATGACTTTAAATGTCATACTTTCGACTCTCCTGCGAGCTCCTCTTGGGAAAAGTAACTGGACATTAATTTGTCTGGCTGTGAAAAGGTTCTGTGCATTATTGTTTTTGACTATTCTCATATCTTTCGAAACATTTGCTGGATCTATATAGTTTTTTGCCCATTTATTCCCCATATCTTTTTTGCAAGTATAGTTGAGATGTGTGCTTTAATAATATGGGGTAGGCGTAATTTAAACATTATCTTACTCTTATGCATCTTTTTGCAATGTAACAATCTTATGTTATTTTAATTTATTTTAGCCTAGCTAGTATGTGTATATTGGTAAAAAAAATATGGCTTTTATGTATATTTTAAAGTATACATGTTTGATGTTTTCTGTGTTGTATTTTAAGGGGTTGGCCACCCACCTTTGCACAGTATTTTTGTCGGACCTGAGAGCACATCAGACATACCAAATTGCATTTTGAATACGAGGAATGTCCTTCTGATATAAAATAATTTTGATTTTTTTTTTTTAATTCGCGATACAATAAAAATTTTAGGGTAAATTATGTATATTGATTTAAAAAAAATATATTTTTTGACATATTACAGTCCTCAAAGTTAACTTAATAAATCTAATGATGTGTACTTAAAGTGTATGTAGCCGGGATGAAAAGCCGACCACTAATCAATTAATTAATGTTAATTTAAAAATTTGACCTTCATAGTGAAGATATAGATTTTTCTTAAAAACCTACATTTTTAGGTGTTTTGGTGAAAAAATCTATATCTTCAATACGAAAGGTCAAATTTTCATATGGACGGCTTTTTATTCCAGCTACATACACTTTAAGTATATATCACTAGATTTATACAATTTACTTTTGAGATCTGTTAAATTTCAAAAATATCAATTTTTAATCATTTGCCATAAAATTTGTATTATATCGCAAATTTCAATATATATATGTCTGATGTGCTCTCAGGTCCACAAAAAAGATACGAAAACGTCGCTATTTGAACCCTTATGACTCACATCTCACTATTAAACCCTAATTATGGCAACACCCATGTGGTTTAGAACAACACTGACCATTTATACAACTGATCAAATTTAATATGAAAATAAATTTCATTTAATAAACTTTCCTTGTGAAGGTGAAGTTTCATTTTCGCATCATTTAACTTAAGGTGAGACTTGTGTTAAATTTCGAAAAAATAGGAAAATATCTGGCAACACTGTATAAACATATGTTTTCCCCAAGCTTAAGTGTTAATTTTTCATAGGACCAAATATGTATCATTTCAACATGGTGAAATTGATGTTTCACTTTCACATATTTTTTAAGGAATGCATACCATGGTATTTTGGTATTTTTAAAACTTGTAAAAAGTTCAAAATAACCACATCTCGCTATTTAACCCTAATTATGGCAACACCCATGTGGTTTGGAACAACACTGACCATTTATACAACTGATCAAATTTAATATGAAAGTAGGCTACATTTCTTTCTAATAAACTTTCATGTTCAACCTAAGGTGAAACTAGTGCTGAATTTCGAAAAAATAGGAAAATATATGGCAACACTGTATAAACAGATGTTTTTCCCCAAGCACAAATGTAAATTTTTCATAAGACCGATGTATCATCTCAACATGATGAGGTCGATGATTCATTTTCACATCTTTATTTTAGGAATGCATGCCATTGTATTTTGGCATTTTTAAGACTGAAAAATAGCTGAAAAAGCTGAAAAAAAGCTGGAAAAAAAGCTCAACATACGTTGAATTTTGAACATATGTGGCAATACTGTATGGAAGGAAATATTTTCCGAACTCAAATTTAAAATTTAAATTCACATACTAAGTGTTCTTAGGTTAATTTTAACCTTAATATTGCGTTCATTCCACAATAATTTTAAGGATGTGTACTATTTTTAAGACTTGTAAAAAGCTGGAAATATCTAAATTGTCATATTAAACGCCAGCTATGGCAACACCCATATGGCTTAGAATAACACTGACCATCCCAGATGATCAAATTGAATATGAAATTAACTTTCTTTCTAAACAGATGTTCCGTATGAAGGTGAAGTTTCATTTTCATATCTTTTAACTTAGGGCGAGACTTGTGTTGAATTTTGAAAAAGTAGGAAAATATCTGGCAACACTGTATAAACTGATGTTTTACCCCCCGATCAAAATAACTTTTTCATAAGGACAATGTATCATCTCAACATGACGAGGTCGATGTTTCTTTCTTTATTATAGAAATGCATTTTGGTATTTTTATGACTTGTAAAAAGTTGAAAATATCCACAAATCACAATTAAACCCCAATTATGGCAACACCCATGTGGTATAGAACAACACTGACCATTATAACTGTCAAATTTGATATGAATAAAAACTCTCTTTCTAATAAATGTTCCTTGAAAGGGTGATGTTTCATTTTCACATCATTTAATTTAAGGTGAGATTTGTGTTGAATTTCGAAAAATAGGAAAATGTCTGGCAACACTGTATATACAGATGTGTTTTCCCCAAGCTCAAATGTAACTTTTTCATAAGACCAATGTATCATCTCAACATGCTGTGGTCGATGTTGAAATCGGAGCACTACCATATGGTTTATGAGCTAGACAAAGTTGGTATATTTTCATACTTTGAAAAATTGAAAAACACCCTATTTCAAATAAATGGTATAACCCACTCTGACATCTGGTGATTATTTTTATACTTTCAATGCGGCATCTAAGGTTTGACCTATTCATACCTTATAAAGAAAACAGTATATATATATTGTGTATATTAGTAACACTGGCTTCAAAACTTGATAAATTGACTGCTGAAAAATGCAAAAATTGTGAAAATAGGCCTAAAATGAAAATTTGGCTGTTACCATGGCAACGGGAATATTTTTCCCAAATTTATTTCATGTGTGTTTGTTTCAGGTCAAGGTGCATCAAATATGAAAGTTTAAAGGAAATCCATTTTTTGACCGTGGCAAACATTTAAAAAAAATTCTCCAAAATAACAGATAATGCCTCTTAAGAAAGCGATCAGATTGATGATTTTATGTCTGTCATTGTTAGGTGAGATAATCCCCGAGATTCAAGGAATTTCTACATTCAATCAGAGAAGATGAAAAGAGAGGAGATTTAAATTAAGCTGATTATCCCAATTATTGACTCCCACGTCAGCATTTGAAGTAAACATTACCGGGAAACATAAAACCTTTATGGCTGAAAAGTTTCATCCTTAAGGGTACTTGCCCATCAATTTCATTCAGGGGCGTGTTTGAAAAACGGCACAGCCCATTAGTAAAAAGAATAAAAAATACTAAAATTTACACCAGGGTTCGAACCACTGCCAAGGCACTATGGATGCTAAAGATGCCTACTGTGCCACGGTGACTGTGGTTAACATTCGGCGATTTTCAAAGATATACATATCAACACGTTTCTAGTGTATTGAAAATCAGATTTTGGTAGGAATACAGTCATAGAAAGACATATGACTCTACTTGTCTGTTTGTTTTTCATTTAATACAAATTAATTTTGATGAATTGAACTGGTATGACTCTTAGGACTCGTAATAAACGACGATTAATTTTGTAATAATAAAATGAAAACGCTGGGTCATTCACGACGTCATTGTAATTCATGTCAAAACCTGGGGAGTGGCCACGCACATACGTGTACTAGTATACGTATATCGATACTCAATGATCCAGACAATACCATTTGAATATACCGCCCTTATGTATGCACCTGCTTGACACATCTGGTCACTTGCGGGAAGATATACTATACCCTAATAGTGTACAATATTATAGATACCCCACCGTAAATAGCTCTCTTCATTACCTCGCTGTGCCAGTATATACGCGTAGTGTACGTAATTTTGAACCATATTTTGTTCAAAAATGATAGGAAGGGACTGTTTTCAGCTAAAATGTTGGCTATCAGCAGATGCCCAATGGTATCAGGAAGTGTTGCAGAAAGGTAAGCGTACTCATTATTTATTCAAAATTTATTTATTTATAAAATCCGAATGGGAAATCCGAAAAAAATGTCAGGTCAAAATTCTCACCCTAGAAATATTGTGAAATAAAATCGAATCAAATTTAGGCTCCGCAAACAACGTCCAATTATTCCTAGAGGGGTTTGCTACACGCCTATATAATAAATTATGATTTGGGGTTAATTTGAGAAGAGTTATGCCTCAAGTTTCAAAATACACCGAGAACACCTGAGTAATTTAATTTAATTATTTTTCTTTGTTTGCAATTAAAAGATATGTCATGATAATATAAAACAAGGGGAAACACCTTGGAAGTAATTATGCAAGAGTTTGTGTGTTATGACATGTTTTAGGGAAAACCCCTTTGGATACTGTAAACAAACTCAATCAGAGTTATAAATAATCTGGGAAAAAGTCACTCCTGTCTAACAGCGTTCTAACAACTCCCAGCTTTTGATGTAAGGGGTGGTGGGAGGAGAACTGAAGATATTGATCAGTGTGCGTTTTCTTACGGTAGATGCAGAGTTTTACTGATCCATCCGGTTTTCTGGTGATTAGGGTGTCGAGGAAGGGGATCGAACCTTCTTGTTCTTGCTCGTATGTGATGATCTGTAAGGTTGTCTACCTCTCCTTTACGTACTATTTCCAACACGTCATCTACGTATCTTTTCCAGAGACGCGGGCGACAGGCTACCGGGGCCGTGGAAATGGCTTTCTGCTCCAGCCACTCCATGAATATATTACACGCGAGTGGGCTGAGGGGACTTCCCATCGCCATGCCGAACCGTTGGCGGTAGATATCACCAGAGTAGCTAAAGTAGGCGACAGTAGCAAGACAAAATTTGGTAAGTTCGATGATGTCATTAATTGTGAGAAGGGTTCTGTTTTTGAGGTCTTTATCCTCACTCAGTCTATCACGGAGCACATGGAGAGTGAGAACAATGGGGGTACTGGTAAAAAGCGCCACCACATCATGTGAATTAACAACATCTTTGACCAACTCATCACGCCCTCAACGGTGCCTACTGTTACCCATAAAAGGAAACAGTCAGATGTGATGAGTTGCCAGTCTGATGAAGCCACTAGTGTAGTGGTGAAACGTCACTAAAACGTGAGTTAAAAACTTCGTTTTTACTTAGGAATTGTTCAAAATGAACAAAATTTACAGTTGAATCCTACATTCCTAATGAACTTGTTCAAAAAAAAGGTCCTCCTGCTTCTATTTCTTCCCATGATTTCTTGGTTTAAACATCGAGGTTCTCGAAACAATATTGAGCCAATCAACAAATAAACGATAATTTTACTGATTGGCGCATTATTGTTTTAAAAAATCGCATTGAGGGGTAGTTTAACCCCGACCGAGTCATTAAAACGAGGCATCTCACATGTACACTCACATTAATTCACCCATAAATAATGAAGTTCTCTAAGCATGGTACTATTAACTAGAAAATAACAAAATAGCGCTAATAATTGCATCTAAGCATCCTCGTGTTGGCCGTTCCTTCATAGCATGCCAGCTGTAGGTACAGCGGTTGTTTAAAATCAGTGTGGGCGATTTTTGTGGAAGTGGTTGGCAGCTTATTCCGATCTCGAATCGGAGATGTAAAAAAGGGTGGGCAGTTGCGGGATAGTGTTTTCTTATAAAGACGAACAAAGTTGCCGACAAGACTCATTCTGCATGTTCTGAGAGTTTTAAAATCAGGAGGCTCGATTTCCGGGGAAAGGGGGTATTTTTCGGTGCGTTTTTTTATGTCAAGCATATCTAGGCATTAACAGCTGAAATCTAGGAGATAACGCTGACGAGACTTCGGCCAGGCACAAGTGATATGGTGAAGGGGATGGCCATAGATAGCTGGTCGGGGCATATTTCATATGTAAACAAGCATCCTCGTTCTGACAGCTCTTTCAGAGCATGCCGACTTAAGGCACAGCGGTTCTTGAGAAAGAGAAGTTTAAAATCGGGAGGCGGCATTTTTGGTAGTGTAGGCTTAACTGGTGGCTAATTCGGTTCTCAAGACTGAGATTTAAAATAGGGAGCGGTTTATGGGGAAGTGTTTTCATATAACAACGAAAAATTGATATAAATACCAAATATAATACAGGGTGGCTAAAGAAATTAAAAATTAGGGCTGTTTTTGGTAAGGGTAGTTTTCGGTGACTATTAGAGCATGCTGACTATAATAGGCATATTGGTTCTCGAAAGTCTGTAGGGTCACTTAAAATCTCCCGGAGATAATCAAGTAGAAAACTAAAAGTGGTTGATATAAGCTGCTTATTAGATTGAATTATAGTTTACAGATGAGGTGCTATTTAAAATCAGATTAAATTTAATCTATATTTAAATCCGAGTCATGTTCTACATGAATCAACTCGACATGCAATGACACGACTTGACAACAATAGGCTACATTAGTAATTTAAATCGGCTCAAATTATTCGTTTTAATACGTGTTAACGATTTAATGATTTAAGTTATATGGCCAAAAAAGTACGTTTGGGTTTTGATGCTTCGAAATGCTATATTTTCTTTCATTATATGACACTTTTGTTGTAATACCAAAATTCATCCGCACGGCATCGGTTTTTAGTATTTCGCCCTACCTAATTGTAACTTTCAGCTTCGAGGCGCACTGCCATATTTTAAGGTGTCTACGGTTTGGCGTGTGGCTTGTATTGCACGATGTGTAAGATATTTCAGTATCGAAATCAGTACGGAAAGCGTACTGTCGCGGTGTTCACATTCCAGGATATATTTTAATTATGCATGTTCTAGCATTTTACATTTCCAAAAAATCACCACATTCTTTTCTCTAAAATTCTGTGTAAATGATTCTCAACGCAACACAGACATTATCCGTGAAAAATTATAAAAATTTAACATAATTTAACGACTTTAGAACTTCAGAAAATATTGGAATATTTTGACATTTGATATCGTGCCATCTTACGGAGATTAATGGTGTTTGTTGGCATTAAGTCAATCGTGACATCTTAATTTAGTCAATCTTAGTATTTAGCTGGTTCAGCTGACGTTTCATATTTCAACCCCCCCCCCCCCAACTTGCACTTTCATTAGGTTTATTCTAACACTCTTCTATACAAATCCAACATTACATATGCATGTGTGTGTTATATCTGGGTAATTCCTAGCGTTCTTTTTAACAGCACGAGGTGAATAGCGTAACGGTAAACTATTTTTGGTAAGTGATCACCCTAATTTCCTAATTTGCATATGCAAACTTTGCGTTGCGGAATGATGCGCACGAGAGCAGTATATTTTTCACAAAAACATGTTTGGCAAATTCTGTGAGTTTAGTAATCTGAGACATTAAATTTGCCACTTAATTTAAAACTTAGGATGTAAACTAACAATTATTAGCAATGTCCTTTTGAAAAAGCCGCAACACTAGGTCACGTTGCGGAATGATGCAAGGAGCGTTGCGGAATGATGATGTGTGTAAACTCCCATAGAAAATGAAAAGCAGTCCGTGTTTGAAAATAAAAATAAAAATATCAATTCATTTGAGTGAATTATGTTTTATATCCTTAGCTAATTATGTTAGCTGACAAATATTAATTTTAATCCAAAAACATTTATCACCATTTTTTATCCGATAATTTGTGTTGTAAGGTCACATTCCGAAATCAACATTATGTTTAACTCTAAAATTCTTGGAAGTGAAATTTAGCACTAGACGTTAGCCATAGGATGTAACATAACAACTATCGCCATCTATCAAGAAATCATCATCACCGTTTTTATTTTATCGTATATTTGAAACAAAATACTTGCAATCCATGAATCCTTATCGTGTTGCGGAATGATGCAAGGGGTTTTGCGAGGGAAATGTCACTTACAATCTTCAGGCAGTGTTGAAACATCAATTACTGTAAAGATAATTCTGTCCAATGCATTTTAGAATGTTTTGACCCAAACATGTGTATAATTTTTTTTAAATTTTAAAGGAGTATTTCGTGATCCTAGCATCCTCTATTTATGTCATTTTTCATTAGATATCCACGAAAAAACCTATTCCCAAAATTTCAGTTGATTCCGATTTTGCGTTCGCGAGATATGCATGATTATGTGTATTACACTGCTCCATAGACAATGCGTTGTAATTTCGTTCTGGTGCACCAGAACGAAATTCAAATTTCACGATATCTTTGCTAAACGAATTAATCTGCAAGAAATATTTTGTACATAAACATTATGTAGCCAGAGGTTTCCAGTGATATAAAAAACTCAACTTTTTTGAGAAAAGTGGGGGGGATGAGGCTGTGGATCACGAAATGCCCCTTTAATCTAGCTTTCAAAACAGCAGGAACTAGTTGGTGGACTATCTCTCGGAGTACCATGTCATGTCTCCGGCCTGGTCTAAGAGAGTACTGGCAGCAGTTAAATATGTGCAGCATTGTGCAGCAATTGTAGCCACAGAGAGTGCACTGACCTAGTGGGTGTTTGTTTCAAGTTGTCAGGTGAGGGTAGTGTGTCTTGGATTGAGTTGAGGTAAAATTTCAGCATCTCAGGTGCCCAGGAGTAGCGGAGACTATTCCATCTTGTGTCCATGTGCATGGCTATTTCCCATCCGAGGAAGCAACCTTGTTTTACCATTCCATATAAGGAGACAAGTAGGTGCTCTTCTGAGACATCTTTGGTAATGGATGATAGCGTGCTCCTATGCTCTTGCTTAGGCATCTGCTCTTGGCATTTCTGACCCTTGATAAAACTCAGGCCCTGCCGACCATGTTGCCCTCTGCATAGCTCGTTGACAAAAGATGTCTTTCTCTTTCATGCAGCTATTTCACACCATTCCACCGTTTCTTTCCTCTCTGCTCTATGTGAATATAGATTAACTGTGTATCCTCACCCACAGAGTATTTCATGATGCGGTACTTCACCAACTACATACATTTGAAATGCGTTGTTAAAGCTTTCAGTTGGAGGCCCTTGTTATCTCTCTTTCTATAGAGAATAGAGGTGTTGGCGCATTTCGGCAGGTCTGCCATCTCTTGAGGTAGCGTGTAGCCACAGCTTGAAGATTTTGGGCGAATGAAACTGGGAAGCAGTAGATGATGAATTCCCAAGATATCCTGCTCACAATGTGTTTTTCATATATCCACATCTTAGCGATGCTGTTGACTTGGTCATTGTTTACTCTCTCTCTAGGAGAGTCTTCAGTTTGGACTCAACACCATATCGGACTTCATTGTCGTTCAGATCCTTGAATATCTCTTGACCGAGAAATCGCATGGATAATTGGTGGATAAACGGGATGTCCTTCCCACTGATGTGAAGTTGTGGGTCATATGGTGCATAGGTTGTTGATGTCCTTCCATTTGTCCTGACAATGTTTGACTTCTTCATGGCCAGACTTCTCCATTTAGTCGGTTTAGCTTCCATCGTTCTGGTCCACTTCAGGAAGGTTTCGACCAGGGTGAGAAGTTCTCTACATCCATCGACACTTCCTGCTATAATTGTCAGGTCATCTGCATAATGCTTTCTGGGATTGTTTGAAGTCTGTGTTCTTCAACTGGTATCCTTGATCTTGCTTGGTCTTCATTAAGTCCCATAGGAGGTTGAATACCATCAGGAAGAGCACCACGGAGAGTAGACATCCTTGGAATAAGCCAATTTGGTACATAAACCAATCTGAGGTCCATTTCCGGGTTCTCACTCTTAATATAAACAGCTCGTCATAGTAGATGGAACGTTATACCATTCCAGTGCAAATTGGATCAGGTTATGAGCAACCGACCCATATGCATTAGCCAGGTCCAGCCATGCTCATGTCAGTCAAGTACTTCGGCAGGATAATAGGAAACCACGTGACCAAAACAAACCAAAACTAAAACTCAATATTTGAAATGACCGATTGTGTAAGAAATGATCGACGATTGTGTGCTCTCAAGTGGTGTTTATTAGCGACCTGGCTTACATTTCGCCGAATTTCATATTCTTAAATATATTGAGCATGTATACTACTCACCAAAAGTATCCGTCCTCATAAAACGAAAGCAATATCTCAAAGACACTAAACCTAAATTACCCAATAAAGTTGTTAATGTCATTTCGTTATCACGTATTCAACTTACCTAATACACATTTGTATTGAAAGACAAAGGTACAATCTTGCATACTTAACATAAGTAACAGCTAAGTCATGCGCCGAACTTAGTGAGCGGAGATACATAATAGTTGCGGAACTTGACTGTAAACGACAACTAGCATATCTAGAAAGTTCAGGTTCATCAAATTTAAAAGAACTCAACAAGCCTGAATTAACATGATTATTAACATGATTAAGGTTATTCAATCCATGGGTTTTCACGCGATTAACTCTGAATTTCAATCGGTACTGCATTTGGTTCTGATAAAGGCGACATTCTTTGATCGGTTTGTAGTACAATATAAACAAGGACTCAAGCAATCATTCGGCGTGTTTTTTTAGGGAACATATATACAATTGGGAAAAAGAGCATGGGATAGGCATATTTTGAACCGTTTTTAATATACTTAGGCTAAATTTAGAATTGATATAAAAAGGATTTTTTTATGGATCACAAAATATTTTTTCCATTGTTTAAAATTACGTCAGTCATTCATTACACTACTAAGTGAGAATATCAAATCATTCGTGCTCACTGCACTGAAGTATTCTTATAGTCCAGTAAAAGTGGGTTTTGACTCACCACTAATTGCAACAGATTTTTTTTCACTGCTATGAATGTTAGAGATGTCCCCTGAACAGCATACAAAAAGTATACTAAAATATACTTGGTGGAAATGTAGTTTTTGGCGGGAAAAGGTCATATAGGGGTCAAAATCGCTCCAATCATTTTAAAAACTATACCAAATTATTCCTCTGGTCATAAGGATTCAGAAAAAATATAGTTTGTCATATCTGTGATGTACGGTTCTTGAGTTATAATCGAAAAGGTCAAAGGTCAAATATTGGGTTCAACAGAGGTTAAAAACTAAAACTTGTCTGATTTTAACCAAAATGGTCTCAAATTGTTCGGCTTGCAAACATAATTCATTTAAAGAATATTTGCACTGTTTAGGTTGTTTAATTACATGTGTAACATCGAAAACTAGGTCGGTGTCAATAGAGTTCAATGGTCAATGACCTCTTTTACCCTGCTACCTAGCTAACGAAACATCCAACATATGACAAACTATTCTTATTTTGGAGTGTTTTTAAAGGACGAACACATTGAGACCATTTTTAAGGAGATCGGAGCATTTTTTCGAAGTTGACCCACGTGGAGCCCAAAATTTGCCCTTTGACCTTTTTGCTTATAACTTGAGAATGGTACATCACAGATATGACAAACTATACTTTTTCTGAATCCTTAAGACTAGAGGAATGCTTTGGTATAGTTTTTAAAAAGCTTAAAGCAATTTTGAAATTTGACCCCTGTATGACCTTTTCCCGCCAAAAAATATCTTTCCACCAAGTATATTTTAGTATGTTTTTGGTATGATGTTCAAGGGACATCTCTAAAATGTATAAAAGTGACACCATTTATTTGTTTAGATTGACTGGACTATTAAGTTCATACAAAACTATCATTAAAAAAAACTTTTGATAAAAGTCATTCAAGAGTGTTTCTTAGATTACGCTTTTATTTTGTGTTGGTCACGAAAGTCAAGGTATAGGCTGAATTGTGTGTTGAAAGCGGTCAAATTATAATTTTTTCTGTTAACGCTGTAAATCAAGTTGTAAATATTTAATGCAACTATTGCTTGTTTTATTAACTTATTCATGTAAGTTAATAGCGGCGGCTACAATAATAATAATAATAATAATAATAATAATAATAATAATAATAATAAAAATAATAATAATAATCCGGCCCCCTTAGCTATCAACAGAAATATATTACAACGTCCGTTTTAAAGATACGTGTCCTCCTCTGTCGCCTTACTGCTCGTACGTAGGCCTACCCTAACAAAGTATTTCCATCTGATGATCATTTTGCAAACAATTTTGTAGCCATCTCTAAAGTCTTCGTTGAAAGCATATATCAAAAAATTTACAGAGCTGTTGGAAAGACACATGTGACCACCAATGAAATGTATCCAGTATGGTACTGGTATCGCATACAGTCCATATAATACTATAAATGGTGTCCACATTATGATAAATACCACGAAAATGATACCAATGACTTTTAGAAGGCGTTTGTCTGCTGGGTTGACTGAAGCGTTTCCAGTGAAGGATTGCTGACGAACAAACCGATAAATACGCACATAGCAAATGCATATAATGGGGGATGCAAGTCCGGCAACTGCACACACTACCAAAATATATCTGATATCAGCATCTCTGTAAGAAAGGGTACATGCAAGTATTTCAGTATTAAACTTGTGTTGCGACCAACCGATAACATGGATAAAATTCACTGAATCCACTAAAAACCCTACCACCCATATAAACACTACCATCAATGGAATGGTAATTCTGTTGTACATCTTCACATGCTTAGTTTGGTGACATATAAATACGTATCGTTCTATAGCTATAAACGCGATTGAGTAAATAGAAGCTAGGCAACAGGAGACAGCCACTAATCCAAGAATTTCGCACAAGGAATCGTGTTGCTGGAGAAAGGAGCCCTTATCTAATGCCCCGACCACAGCGAATGGAATTACGACTGAAGTGACGAACAGGTCAGCTATCGCCAGGTTTACAACAAAGACGTTGTGAACACTACGTAACTTCTTATGCGTAGCAACAGCGGCGATAACGAGGGTGTTCCCCAGGGTTCCAATATGGCCACCAATGGCATGATAACAGCAACAGCTATCACCAAAGGTTCTGGTATATTATCTTGATCATGTTTAGTCGCTGGCGTGGAATTACTCCTCTGTGTATGATCCATTTCTCAGTTTGATAGTTGGGTGCTGTAAATTCATACGAGAAAGCAATACGTATAATTGTTGTTAGAATCGTAGACGAGAGTTGAGCAATAATCTGAAGTCTAGGATGTTTTAATATTTGCCCAAATTAACAAACTTTTTTGGCGTACCCTCTACAGCGGGTCGACCAATTTTAGTTTCATTTTGACCATTTATGACCTCTAGTGTTGGATAAAATTCTCGTAGTCTGAAACAACGCAAGTGATATTATATGATACATTTATCTTACTATTAATCACTGTTGATATTAATGACCCATTACACACACGCGTAGACACGGTGATCTTCTCATAGAAGCTCATAGATGTAATAATTATTGTAACTATTAGAATCACTTTGGAAATTGCAACGAAATATTATTGACAGAAGCTGCTGTAATATTTGCACAGTACCAGTTACCAGTTTGTCGTCCACATTTTGTCCCATTAAAGGTCTATTATAATGGTCCTTTGTTATTTTGTTGCGCATGAGTGGGTGCCCATAGGTAATATGCACAATTAAAACTAAGACAACAAATGAATCACTGTATACACAGTTTCAGTTCCCCAGTGTGAGACCAGGATTCTTTCTGAGAGGCGAATACAATTATGGTTTTTCAATAGCTGGAATGCTTTCGTTGTGGATGTGTGTTAACGTGCTTTATGTTGGTTTTGTTGAGATGAACTGTATTCAGAATGAGTTACATTGCCACTTATGCATTACAAACAAAACAGTGATAAAAATTGCATTGATGATATTGAATAAATTGTGACGTGGTCCCGGGACGTGGTATATCAATAAGAGACGCTTTTGGGCAGGTTATCAATTTTGAGTGTTTTACATATCTTAAATATACAGATATTTTGCTCCATAACGCCGTTTTCTGCAATGAAATCGGACTTTCTTAGGCGAAGATATTGAGTTCGTAAGTTATGATATTATAAAATTGGAAACTGAGATATCGGCCTTTAAAAATATTATTGACAATGTTGAGAGTACAGGGTGAGTCAATTTTAATGTTTGTCCAAGAGACATCTAAAATTTGAATGTCAGTCCACGCTGTGTAAGGTAGATTTGGAACAACTACCATTTTCTTAACCTCATTGACACTGAAATAAAATGGAGCACTCAAAATGTTATTGCCCTTGGTCTTGTTTAAGGAGAAGAAACATTATTTGTTATTATTTTCATTTTACCTTCAAAGATTTTTATTCTCTATCAAAAACATGCAAATTTGTAGGCGAGTTTTTCAAATGTCGAAATGAAATGCGCGCAAATTCAATTGGAGTGAATTACAAAATATCCAGTAAGTTGGACATTGGGATTCAAGTGAGGTATGAAGTACTTAAATTAATGTTAGGAAGTTTGTTTGAACAGATAAAAGAAAATAAAATAACGCAACAATCAACCTTATTTAAGTTAAAGTCAGTTTCTGAGCTGGTGCCTTTGTCGTGCATTGTGTGCTTTCATTCAAAATACATGGTACCTCGTGGACAAATAATGAAATTGGGTGTTGTAGCAAAAGGACTCATAAAAAATAAACGGTACTTGCGATTCACTTCATTTTTTCACAGAAGGTGACTATTGAGTGTGGCATTTATCGAAACTTTCAACAATGTAAAGTTCAACTTTGTTCTTACATAAATATCGATTCTTTGCTCTATTGCACTATTTTTTACTCACCCTGTAGGAATGACCTTGAAAAAAATACAAGATGCCAGTTATATTCCGGTCTGAAACTATCAGGCAATATATTAAACATTATTAACATCACAAATTTGCAAACAAACCCAAATTGTGAAAAAAACCTTTCGATATACCACGTCACAATTTACTCTTTAGCTGGTCCATCTGGCTATAATGATAATGTATAGCTCACTATGCAATTTTGTTGGGGCAAACTAACTCTTCTTAGGGATTTCTTGAGTTTATTAATTAGCTGGTCTATTTGAGATCCCCTCCACATATGTTTGTAAATTGTACCTTTTATATCCTTTTGTGTGCAGTGGTGAATGGTAAATATTTGAGTACATAGGCCCCAAGTTGCCGGGATAAGTTGTTGGGTTTATTTTATTGCTGGAACAAAATGTCAAAACAAACATATTCATATAAGTGGTATGATTTATCGTGGGCATATTGTTAAACTCCAGGGAAGTGATGAATTGAAACTATGCAATAATTGATGGGGCTCATTGAAAGTAAATATTGAAAAGCATAGCATATCCAATTAGGAGGTTCGGTTTCGTATTAAAGTTTGACCTCTTTTGTTAACTTTTATTAAACAGAAACAGGCTACATTAAAAGGTCCACTCAGTGGCCATATTTATAGACGAATCTCATTTCACGCATTCCTACAGTCCCCGTAGTCTATATCCCACCTAAAATATGAAATGATGCGTCCTTGGCGGGGATTTTAAACTGCATTTCATCACACGTGTTACACGTAGACAATAGAATGATGAAAGTTAACAACACAACACAACATAGCATCGATTTTTAAGCGGCTTTGCACCCAATTGGGCAGTCACAACACCAGTTTGGTGCACCGGGGAACCAGTCATGGCCGACTAAATTCTGACCATCACCTGGCTCGTGAGATTCTTCTATAGACGAATCCAAATACACGCATTCCTACACCTGACTAGCAGGCTTTAGTTGGGTCCCCGTCGGCTACAATGCATCCAAAATGTGAAATGATTCGGCCTTGGCGGAAATTTTAAACTGCATTCCATCACCCGTTTTACACCTTCCGCGAAAACACAGGTAGACAAAAGAATGAAGTTTACAACACAATACAGTTCCGACAGTTGTGCAAATAAAGCCGCCTTACACCTAGAGAAGGTCGAGGAGGTTAATAGAATAATACAATAGAGATAATTCCGCAGGTAATCCCGTCGCATCTATTCATTCCCGTCGCATCTGAACAAAAGGACTATGTATGAATAGATGCGACAGGATTACCTCTATTGTATATATTATTCTATTAATCCTCCTCGTATTTGCATCTTCTCTAGGTGTTAGGCGGCTTTTATTTGCACAATCGGGCGCTCAAAACACCAGGTTGGTGCTAGCGGGAAACCAAAGATGGCCGACCAAATCCTGACCATGACTTGGCTCGTTGGATTCGTTTATATGCACAACGTGTGTGGGCGTGTGTGTTGGGGGGGGGGGTACTCACTGAAAATGAATGGGTGATGGGAATGCGGGTGGTAATGTGGGGTCATATTTACCCCTATTTTTCAACTCCCTTTAACTCAGTGGCACCTTTTCTTTTTTGCTGTCACACAATGGCCCCTTTTGAAATAGTTTTGAACATATTTTATATAAGTTCTCACCAAATGATCCTATCTTTAAACAGAATTTTGTCATGTTTCCAAACATTTACTAAATTTTGACTCAGTTTGACCCACTTTTGGCATCAAATCTCTCACCGAAAGACCCATATCCGCACAGTCCACCCCCCCCCCCCCATTCTTTATTGAGACATATAATGCTCAAATATATATGAATTATGTGAAATGAATTTACATTTTGTAAAAAAATAAATACAAATGTGACAAAATAAAAGCTGACATAAAAAAAGTTTGAAAGTGTCTCTTATTATTTCTAACCCCAAACATAACTGTCATAGTTATATGGGTTGTTTAGATTACCCAAAGACTAAGCCTTGCTTTATAAAATGCAGAATTATTTTCAAAAAAATTAACTTTGCAAGATATGGTGCATATCTTCGCTACATGTGCATACTCGAATTTGGGGATTACGATCAGCCAATTTCGAAATATCAATTTTTTTAGACGGTATGGTCAACACTTTTTAAGCTTTTACACAATTCAGAGATACGGTCAACCGCGTAACATTTCTTTCAATTCTATCATACTTATTTGACGAAGTGTCAAACGAAATTCGCCCTCATAAGCCACGACAAGGCCCGGTTGCTTGTGTACTTTGCTACTCACAATCTACATCTACATCTACTAGGATACTCAGTAAAGTTGCCAAGGCAATATCTGACTGAGAAAACAATACTGACGCCGGTCATCAGACACGGATCAAAAATTGACAAATAATACAATTACACTTAAAGCTACTTAAACTTACAAAAACAACTGCACTACTTAATTAACACTTTTGTTTTTAAGACCAGATGTAAATGATTCCAGTTTGTTACAATCGAGTAATGATGAGGGTAATGAATTCCAGTCCAGTATGGTGCGCGGGAAGAAGCTGAACTTATATACGTTTGTTTTGGGAGCCATGACACGGAATTTAAGAGGATGATATTGGCGAGTATGTGATGCCCTTGGTGTTTGTATATAATCCGGTATGGGGACGGCAATGTTTTGAGTTTGAATTTTGAACATGGTGATTAAACGTGATGTTTCCCTTCGTTGTTGGAGTGATGTCCAGTTTAACTGCTCTAACAAGTTGGTAACTGTGCCCTCTGTTCTATTGTAGTTATTATTTACAAATCGCGCTGCCCTTCTTTGCACCATCTCTATTTTATTAATATCCGCTGCAGTGTGAGGATCCCAAACTACACTCGCGTACTCGAGAATTGGTCTTACTAGTGCAAAGTACATCTGCTGTTTAATTGATGGTGGGCATCTAAATAAATTGCGACGAATAAACCAGAGGGCTTTGTTAGCTTTCAGAGTTATGTTGTTAATATGTTCAGACCATTTGAGGTTGTGGGTTAATTCAATACCAAGGTATGGATGATGTCTGACGCTGTCCAGAAAGTCATTTTCCATTTTGTAGTCATGAATGATTGGGTTCCTTTTTGTTTTGACGCGGAGAATGTTGCATTTAGCCGTGTTGAAAGACATTTGCCAAGCGGCAGCCCAGTCAGTGAGAGACTTAAGATCTTTTTGCAGATGTTCTGTGTCGATGTTTGATTTTATGACTCGATAGAGTACACAGTCATCTGCGAAAAGTCTGATGTTTGTTTGGGTGCTAACATTATCGGAGATATCATTGATATAAACGAGGAACATAAGGGGTCCTAAGACTGTCCCTTGAGGAACGCCCGATTTTACATGGACAGGTTTGGATATTTCCCCATCAACAACAACACGCTGTGTCCTTGATGTTAACCACTGCGTTATCCAGTCCAAGATCTTACCACGGACACCATAGAAATGCAGTTTTTGTATTAATCGTTGATGGGGCACCTTGTCGAAGGCTTTCTGGAAGTCTAGAATAAGAACGTCAGTCTGTAAGCCATGGTCGAGATTTCTGGCGAGGTCTTCTACTGTAATTAGGAGTTGTGAATCACATGAGTGATTGGATCGAAATCCGTGCTGAAAAGAAGATAAGATTTCATATTTTTCAAGGTGGTTCATTATATGTTTGTATATTACATGCTCTAATAACTTACACGATACAGATGTCAGTGACACTGGTCTATAATTAGCTGGATCACTCTTTCTACCCTTTTTGAATATAGCAGTGATGTTGGCCGTGAGCCAATCAGTGGGAAGTTGACCTGAATTTAAGGATTGTGCAAATAATTTGGTTACGACCGGTGCCAGTTCTTCACTTAGGTCTCTTAAAATTTGAGATGGTATTCCATCTGGACCATTGGCTTTTTTAATATTGATATTTTTCAGCAACTTTTCTACACCATCTACATCAATACTAAGTTCGTCAATTGTTGGGTACTGAATTCTGAGCATTGATGGAATATTTGAAACATCTTCAATCGTAAAAACACTACAGTACTGATCGCTTAATGCTCCAGCTTTACCCTTAGCATTTGATATTTCTTTGTTATTCACCATAAGTGAACTTACACCAGAACCATTTGTTTTCATTGATTTGATGTAACTCCAGAACTTCTTTGTGACGCAAACATTGCCATCATTGACGGGCGTTGTTTTGCCGTCACATTTACCAGATTGGTCTGGTCTTGATAGGAGACTCATTAAGTAGTCATTTTGGCGCTCTGCATTTTCTTTGCACAAGTTTGCGAAGATTTTTGAATTTGGTTTGGTTTTCATTGGTGTTGTATTTCTTAGTTATATTATAAACACGGTGTTTCTTTCGAATTAACTTCTTTATACCCGGAGTCATCCATGGAACGTCCCATTTGTCTTTGATCGTTTTTGCTGGGACGTTGTCGGTTATCATTTCTGTGACATTTGTTTTAAAGGTTTCCCAATTCACGTCGATGTGATTTACGTCTACACTCTGACTAAGATATTGATCTTTGAAAGCCACTGCGTCCAATTTCATTTGGGTAACATTCATCTTTCTAAACAAGAAGACCTTACGGGGAGGTTTTTTGTTCGGTCTAGGATTAACATTAACCTCTGCCGTAACAACAGAATGGTCACTCATTCCTGAGGACACCTGCACGTTTTCTATAAGGTCTGGGTAGGTTGTAAGGAGAAGATCAAGAATGTTGTCCAAACGTGTTGGTTCGTGAACATTTTGTTGTAACCCATGCTCTTCTGCTATATCGAGAAATAACCGGTTTACTCTATGGCCATACTGGGGATTTGGTTTCACAGTATAGTTATCCCAATCTATATCAGGAAGATTTATATCTCCACCAAGAATCACATTGGGGAGTGCTCCATTATTTGGAAGTAACCTGAGAGATTGATTGAGAGCCATTAAAGCATCAGTAGATTCATTTGTTGGTCTATAGAAAGATGCTATAAACAACGGTTTTGATCCAACAATGCTAATTTTACACCAGACAATTTCGCAATCAGTATCAAGGAAATATTCAGTGCTTGCAACATGTTTGTCAGATATTGCAACGAACACACCCCCACCATTGATGTTTCTATCTTTACGGGATACATTGTATCCAGGGGGAAAAATCTCACCATTGGTAAATGAATTGTCTATATGAGATTCTTGGCCACATATAACATCGGGCTTATGTGTTTCAATAAGCTCTTGAAAATCGTGCCGCTTTCTTTCACTTTTCAGACTGCGACAGTTAACAAGCATGATCTTGATTGATTGAGGTTTCTTACCAATCTTTGGTTTGCCATGTTTACCATCTAATTTGACAGGTTTGGGACTTGATGATGTAAATTCACTGGGTATGAAGACATCATCATCTGAATCTAAGATTGAAAAACTGTTTGATACATTCAGGTCTGAGAGTGAGAAAAATGAACTGGAAACGTTTGGTAACATACACTGAGGACATTCCCAGTATACAAATTTGGCATTTGTAACTTTGTCATTGAGAGGCCCGCCATCCCCTTCACAATTTGTATGTGCCCATTTACCACATTCTTGACATTGTAAGGTTTGGTGATGATCTTGAATATAATTTTCACAGACCATACATTTGGGTATATTTGGCCCAGGGTTACAATGGATATCACCTGATAGCATTAAGAATATGATGATACAAACCCGTTTGACTGGGCTTTTTACAGAGGTTGTACACCAATTGATATAATCATCTTTAGGTATTCCAAATGGCACTGATAGAATTGAAATGTACAGTGTAGGCTGCTCTGTGGCCCACATGAGATTTGCGAATTGCCATTGATCAAATTGAATTGAGTGGTACATGTAGGATGCACACATTTCATTTGTATGGCATCCATATGTATAACATGTTTGACATGATAGGCCTATATCTTTAGAGTTAATATCTGGGTTCGTAGACAATTCAGAGACATCAGTAAAGTTATAATTCAGTTCACCAATTGTTTCGTTTAGATTAACAAAAGTGTTTAAGCATAGTGAAATCGTTGTGATGCAACAGTTCGATTCATTCTCAATCATCCATCCCATTAGAGTAAGTACGATGATCACCGAGCTGAAATAGCGGATCGATCTTCTTTTATTCTCCATCGTCAAACTAAATGGTTAATGGTTGCTATTGAGTGTACTGTATACTGGGTATGACAAAAAGATACGGCCCATATCTGATTTTCAGTTGAAAAGCTTGGTTTTCGGAGAATCTGTTCTTCATTAGAATTTCCTCTCTTGCCCATGCATCCAAAAGAAAAATTAGAACAAGCCTACCTCTATTTTCTGATGAATTTCGTGCTTTGTATTGACATCACTAGTCAATGATGGTGGTGATGCCAGTATGATGGATTGATGTATCATGCCGTAAGACTCCCGTACAAACTGCCCGCCATTAGCTGTGTAGCCCGGGTTTGAGTAGATGATTTTCAGATTTGAAAATAACTCCACAAAACGGCAAAAAACTAGATCTTGTTATGATGTATAATGATCCTTGGTAGTATAACGAGGGTTGGTTATTGCAGATAATACTATAGAAAGATTCCGATTGATGCAAATAACATTCAAATTATGAAATGATCGGAGAGTGATTTTGATACGTGTTGTCCGATCGGTGTCAGTATTGTGTCAATCAAATGACTGCAACTGGTTAAATTCCTGATTTTCCTGGCAAGAAGACACGGAGAAATTTATATTTCACGCCAGCCCATGTGTTTACGTTTCATGAGGTCATGGGTCAATCCGGCAAATCGAGATGTACACACTTGGAGAAGACTGCCACGGTTGTATATCCCGTTTGGAACATGATTGACCAACGATGTTATGAATGTTAGAAGCTGTGGTCAGAACAGGGCCCATTGGGCCAGTGTTTCATATTTCTAGTCAGAACAAACCAAGGGCAAAATTAACAATTTTAGAACAAGAATGGATATCGTCAGCCTACTACGATAATTGCCTTACTTTTTTTGTAATTTTGAGAACAAAAGTACAAAATATGGTTTAACGATGAAATTGTAAATCATATGATTCACCAATCTTTGCTCAAGAACAAAATAATAATTAGGCCTGGCGGGGGGGGGGCGCTATCATTTTTCTTCGGAAGGGGGTCCCAAATATACAGAAGGGTTCAAAAATTTTAAGGATAAAAAATATGGGGGGGGTCATAACATTTTCGATGACCAAAATGTAGGGAGTCACAAGATGACAGACAGTGTGGTTATTTCATTCAAAAGACTGATTTGAATGATTTCAATACAATTTTAGCCTGTTTATGGGGTAGGCCTAAGGGGCTGTGCAATTTACCCCGGGGGTAAAACTTCAAATGACTCGCCAAAAATCGCTCCCCCGTCGGCCCGCCAAAATTCTTTGCCCCCTCAGCGCTCCGAGCAATAAAATTTAAGCGTTTCCGTACTGTTTTCCCAAGCCATTTTAGAGTGTTTTATTAAAAAAGGCGCCCCATGAATGCGTGCCAAAAATCGCTTGGGGGGAATTGCTTGCCCCCCTTTCGGCTCGCCAATAGTATTTCTTGCCCCCCCCCCGCCAATTTTACCCTCCCCCAGGGGTCATAATTATTGCACAGCCCCTAAGGTGTAGGCCAATCAGCGGAGGGGGTCATAATTTTTTTGTTGCCGAAAAAAGGGGGTCGTAATTTCATTGCCGCCGACTTTTTTTAAATTTCTGACCACCCTCCTTCCAAAAGCAGTAAAAACCTTTGTGTTGGATCTAATACAAAATTTGTATTTTATGAATCGACATATTGTCATGGGAAGTTACAAGTTATCTTCTAGTATTTTTTTGCTTATAATGCTGTCGCCAAAAGGTGCTGGATTCACCGTATAGGCCTACTTGTCAAAGTCCCCAAATGTCAAAAAGAAATCTACACCACTGCGCGCTATCCCTTTGCCGCCTCTGCTGCCCTTCTTTTTTGCCACTGAAGCCCCTCCCCCCGTAGGCCTACGCGTATGACGGGTATGGTCGTTAGGCGTAGGCCTATATAATTATGGTTTAGGCGAAGTGACACCTAAAAACCGGCCCTAGGCATGCGGGGGGGGGACAAGTTGATATTTTTTAGACGGGGGTGGAGGCTCCAGACTTGAAACCCGTAGGCCTACCCATTGCCATTTGACCGTGGACAGGTAGGGAGGGGCCTACCCATTTCTAAGGATTTTCTCAAAAATATAGACCCATGTCTAAAGTTTTCTTTCCTATAGGCCTAGACCAATTTTCCCCGAAAAGATCGAGATTCACGGTATGGGGGTTTAACGGACCAATAAGGATTTTCAGCAAAAATAAGGACCCATGTCTGTAAGGATTGCTTGCAAAAGCGCAATCCCCGTAGGCCCCTATGCATTTGGCAGTATGGGATTACCCCCCCCCCCCTCCCCCTTGCCGGAGGCAATAGGCATGTCCATTGTCAATAGACCTTCAACAATATTTGGTTGATCATTTATAATAATAATTTTTGTGAGCCCCGGGTTTCAGTAAATCTAATATCTTCCATATAAATATGTTTTCACAGCACTTCTTGCATGCCCGGGCTGTAGTGCAAAACAAAACACTACTGCAAGTTACCGGGCGCGGGCCCTGCTGGGCGCACGGTTTCAAGCACAGCGATATCCCGATTCCCGTCCGTACATCCCGTTTTGATATTATATGCCCAATTTGACGAGCTTGCCGGACTGACGTTCTAATCGGAAACGCTTCAACTTGAGAGTTAGTCTCCTTCACAATCGGTTTATGCTGTGGTTTACGTCGTTCTAAACACACGTCGTTCGTCCTTACAATATGCAGTCTGGACTCGAAACTAAGAGAGTATTGGTGCATTCCATGGAGCTTTTAATAAATAGACCGCACGCAATACAATCGGAGTTTGTTTTCATTAGCAACGGGAGACAAAATAGGGGGAAATTACACATTGGCACTTTTTTTCAGGATTCATGTTATTTTATATGAAGGGTATGTATGTCTTCTTGTCAAAAATAAAATAAAAAAATTTCCCTATGTCAAGGTCATGACCCAAGAGCATGTACCCTTAAAGGGGCTCTAACAGATTTCGCAAAAAATCAAATAAGAGCACATTGCCTTATAGATTGAATACATAAATACCGAGCAGTAATTTATTTCCAGGGTTGAGAGCCAGACAGCCTTAACTCATAACGACCTGATCCTACAAAATGAGCATTAAGTCGCCAGGGCACTATAAAAAAAATACAGTCCGTTAAAAGGGCATTTCGTGATCCACAGCCTCATCCCCCCACTTTTTTCAAACAAAAGTTGATATTTTTAGGCCTATACCACTGGAAACTTGTGGCTACATAATGTTTATGTACCAACAATTTCTTGCAGATTAATTTGTTTAGCAAAAATATCGTCAAACTTGAATTTCGTTCTGGTATATATACCAGAACGAAATTACAACAATGTCCTATGGAGCAACGCAATACACATAATCATGCATAACTCGCAAAAACAAAATCGGAATCAACTGAAATTTTGTGAATAAGCTTTTTTCGTGGACATATACTGAAAAATGTTATAAAAAGAGGATGCTATGATCACAAAATCCTCCTTTAAACATGACAAAATTCAATAAAAAATAAAAGAAAGTCAGGAGGAAATATTGATTTTTGAAGACCAAAGTAAGGAGCCATCCTAACATTATATAAAATAAGGATTGCAAATTTGGAATATCTCTGAAAGTTGTCAACTTTATGCTCATTTTGGGAGAGCAGTACATTGTGAGTTAATGCTTTCTGGTTCTGGACCCTCGATATATTGCACGAGACCATATAAGTGGCTTCTTTATCTTATTTATACTTACGATTAAGTCAAGTTGAATAAAGCAGATATCACGTAAAGACACAATACACACCAGTTCTGGGAAGCGTATTCCAGCTGATATTTGATGATGAGTAACCTGCTGGAAATAAGTATTGGAATGCCGGATGCTAGGACCATATGTCACTTCTTCTTCTTGCGTATGTACAACATACACCAAAGTGCAGTTGTACTGAGTTACAGAATTGTACAGATAAAAAGAATCTGCCACGGATCGCTACATGGACGCTTCTGCAATAACCCATGAGGTACATGTGCATCTAACCATAGTGGGCTGGCTAATGACGTAAGGCCGTATAAAATTAATATTTTGGTTCTCGTCCCCCACCCTCCTCAATTTCTGGGATTGTCAATTTTATAGATTTTCCAATTTAAAATGATTTACGAAAACTTCATACATATAAATAAGTTTATTAGAGAACAAGGATCACTTCCAAGTCTTTTTGTGGTACTCTAGGGGGTTTATCCCTCAGAATCACACATTTGAAAAAAGGTGGCCTCATCCTTTCCTCGAGCACTGTTCCAAAAGACCGAAAACTACTGACATTTTACATTGAAAAAACCCTCCCTCTCTCATTAATTCATGGAATTTCTCTGGACGAGAACCAAAACTTTAATTTTATACGGCCTAAATATACCGGTGCTTGGTAATAAAATAGTCGTGTTTAGCATTGAAAGTTCAGGTTCATTGAGTTTGACAGAAGTTCCTGAACATTATAAACTTAATGACGACTCGTTGTCTACTATAGTAGAGAGGCCACTTTGTGACTACAATGGTCCCGTGCAACAATTTTGGACAAAGGTGACAGCCAGGTTAGAATTAATCGTTAGAGTCTCCTCTATTTGTATAACCCGGCTGAATAACTGAGATATTTTTGAAAAATGTGTTTTTTGTTTGAGAAAAGTTTACGTTTCTTAATATCTGGGGTTAAGGCGCCTTATCTGGGGTTTAGATGCCTTATCTGGGGTTTACGACCCTTATCTGATGTTTACGACCCTTTTCTAGAGTTAAGGCACCTTACGTGGGGTTTAGATGCCGTATCTGTGGTTTATGTTCCTTATTTAAGGTTAAGGCGCCTTATTTGGTATTAGGACTGCTTTATCTGGGGTCTACGTCCCTTAACCTGGGGTTACGGCACCTGGGGTTTAGATACCTTATCTGGGGTTTAGACTGCGTTATGCTAAGGTTAAAACATCTTAGCCCAAAGTCAAAACCGTAAACCCTAAATAAAACCGTCTAAACCACAGATAAGATAAGATATAAGCAAAATTCTGAATTTTAGTGGTAGTTATGTTTAAATTTTGGCGGCCATCTTGGGATTTTAAGGTCCTGTGCTTTTCTAGATTATTCCAATGGATTTCTAGACCCTGTAAATGTGGGTATAGACCCGGGTATAGACATCATACTTCCGGGACTTTCTGCACCCGAGATATAGCCAAATTAATTTTCACTGGATGCTATTTTGAAATTCTGGCAGCCATCTTGGAATGAGAGGTCCTAGGTTGTTGTAAATGACTTTTGGATTCCTTGACCCTGAAAACATGAGTATAGACATCAGAAACATGCTGCTGGCTGCTTCTCTGACCAGTTAATGGTGATTTTAAGGGATTTTGGCGGCCATTTTGAAAAACGCCCTCTAGCGAGAGTTCCCCATATTTTTCGCTGGGTCAGACCCCTCTCATTTTATTCCGCGTCCTCAAATCTATTTAAAAGATACCTTCAAAACTTCTTGTACTTAAACCGAGAACGGCGCGGGACTTCCATTCTGGACCTTACTAATATGAGCTGCCTTATGAATTGGCGTAATATCGCCCGTGTTATATGAGACGATGCACGACAGCGGCTAAAACACAATACTTTATTCTCTAACTCAAAATTGGAGATATTCAACATGATCCCATATCTTTAATTAAAGATTTGATATTTGGAATTATGTAACGATACCTCAATATTTGGCTCGTTATTTACTACACTGCTGTAAATCAGGCAGTGTCTATATCAGGGCTCCGCAAATAGCGGCGCGCGCGCCACATGTGGCGCGCCGTGGCTTCCCGAGTGGCGCGCGGCGCCGTTTAGATATAAAAAAATAAAATAAACAATGCGATTCCCATGTTATCCTTGTAAAGACAGGCTAAAATAGTACAAAATGTTGCACCAAATGACGTCATTTGCACCTCAAATTTAAAAAAAAATCGATAGCTTCAGAGGGGGGAAACCCCCCTCTGACTCCCCCCGCGAATTCGCAGCCATTGAGTGGCGCTTTGCAGTTTTTTAAATTTCATGTGGCGCTTCAACAAATCTATTTGAGGAAGCCTGGTCTATATGATCACAGAGTGGAAGACATAATATCTGCATATTTTACCAAATACACGAAGTCACAACAGGATGAAATTATTATACTCAGTTATCTGGGTAGATAGGATGAACACGTGTTATTTAATGTACTCAATGCTGGTTTTAATGCAATGGCAACCTTTCGTTTTAAACTTAAATTTCCTACGCCAGGTACACTGAACAATTTCATCTGCAGGATTGGTTTGGTTATAAAATCCAGAATTTTTCCTTTAAACTTTCACCATCGTGAGATCGTGAATGCTTGATTTCTGAAAAGTAATTTAGTTCATTCACTTCCTCATCCGCGGAAACCGGTTGTTGCCTCATTCCCAATGCATGGTAAGCAGAGAATCACAAACTATATACCAATACCGTATACGATCTAGAGAAAACCTGGCACTGTCCCCAGGCCCTGGATGTCCCGGTTCATGGTGTTAGTCACCCTTCTTTATATAGAGCCTCCCTCGACTTTTCTCGTGAACTGATTAACATGCAAGAATAATGGCACCTCCCTGAACCGCCCTCCCAGTCTATGATTAGGGTTCTCAATAAGCCTTTTTGAAGAATAGTGAGAACAATATAGGGGGACGATGTTAGGTTTTGGTGTTTCCTGCATCAAGAATTAATTTAGAGACTATATGGAATAAAGCTTATAATTCTTCAATGATGTTTTCACATAAGATTAGTTATGATGATTATTTTCTTACATGAAAGATGTACTTCCATTTAGGTTTATCGAAACTGAACATCGCCCTCCTATTCTACGATATCAATAATTTGAAAGAGGCACCACACCATAGCTAACTTGATTAACCCTGTAGTGGAGGATTCCCTGTAGTGGAGCACGGTGGCCTAGCGGAACGGGCATTGACTCATAATCGGAAGGTTGCGGATTCGAGCCCCGGCGACGCCATCGTGTTGTGCCCTTGAGTAAGGCATTTTATCTCGATTACTCCTCGCCACCCAGGTGTTTAAATGGGTACCGGCATTCTTAAATGCTGGGAAGGTAACAGACTCGCTGTAGAGGAGGTGTAGCGATCCCCCTATAGCAACATTACATGAAGGAGTCTGGCCCAATCGCCAATGAAAGAGAGATTGGCACTCCGATCACTGTTTATACAGGATCGTCTCCTTTACCTTTACCTTCCTACTGATACCTGCGCAAGAAATCCACTTCTTACATTACATTACGTATAACCCTACTAACTCAACAAACACAAAACGTTTTCGAAAAGGTTAGAAAAGGTTGTCATAAAACGTTTAAATGCGCGTTAAATAATAAATAAGCAATTCAATGCAAATATTCTAACATGACAAAATATTTTCAAAATATGTTTGCAAATATATTCTACAATAACAACATTTGACAATATTCTAAAATCTTGTATTCATGACCTTTAAATAACCCGACATTTAATGTTATTGAAATTAACTTTTTGCCAAAACCAAAACCCACTATGTAACGTTTTGTGTTTGCTAGTAAGCTACGAGCTTATGATGCCAAAAGATGGCAAAAGTTATTTAATTTCTGGATTTACCTAAATTACCAAATATTTTTATGTCTTTTAATAATATTATTTCCAGTGCTTTGCATGTTTTTATATCGTATTTGACTGCAACATTAAATTCTTTCAAATTGGACTTTATTTTATCCACTATATATTTCAAACTTCAAATAATTTTACTTTGTGTAGCAAATATGATTTTGAATTTCCAATTCATTATCCAAATAAATACAATGTTTTAGGACAGACTTGTTGCAGTCTAAAAAGTTTTTTTTATTGAATTATCAGTATTGTAACATGGTAGACTTGGAACAAATCTTAATTAATTTTTATTAAATTGAGCAGAAATTTGCATAATTTTGGCTAAATTTGGATTGGTAATGATTAGTAATATTAAATCCTACAATTGTATCACAGATGGCAGATATCAAAATTTGTTTAAATGATTTTAATTAGCATTTTTATATAGAAAAACTGGCATCATTTTCAGTGATGTGCGCCCTTATAATAATTTGCTCATGCGATATCTGGCGATTTGCACGATGGTCGAACTTGAAAATCACTGTACTGTGAAAGCCGAATAGATTTCATGATGGAATTTGAATGTCTGTGATACTAGTGATGTGAGGAATTATGATTGTGTGTGTGTGTGTGGGGGGATATAGACCTGTATGTTCCGTAAGCTTATAGATTTCATGCACGTGAAAATGCAATGCTGTTGATAATGCACTTGTCAATAGAAACCCTGACCCTGTGATACTAGTGATGTGAGTAATTATGATTGTGTGTGTGTGCTGGGGGGGGGTACATAGGCCTGTATATTCAGTATTTAAGCTTATAGATTTCATGCACGTTAAAATGCAAGGCTGTTGATAATGCACTTGTCAATTGAAACCCTGACCCTGTGATACTAGTGATGTGAGTAATTATGATTGTGGGGGGTGCATAGGCCTGTATGTTCAGTAGTTAAGCTTATAGATTTCATGTACGTGAAAATGAAGACTGTTGACAATGCACTTGTCAATTGAAACCCTGAGTCCCTGACCCACTCCAACCCCTGCCTGCAGTGCAGATCAGTACCCGGAACAAATAGCCGGGCAGTTTATTATAACAGACGGGCATTGACACAAAATTTGTCCCTGTAGGGCCGGCCATGTGTTGTTTCCCGTCGGTCCGGGACTTGGCGGGGAGTTTTAACATTTTTGAAATTTAGCCCTGGTATAAGTCCCAGCCACCCATCCCCTGGTACCCTGGCCATAAGGGGTGGGGGGGGTGGGCTGGAAATTCACTCTGCATATAGCCATATCTTTGACAACATGGACAAGTATAGTGATGATGTACATAATACAAATGATGAGATATCCTCTAAATAGGCACAATTTCACGGCTTTACCAGACGCGTAATGTTGCGAGTAAATTAAACGCCATTTTGTGCGTATGAAGTTACAATTAAAAAAGCTGCGATAATTTAAAATGACTGCAATTTGCAATGAAAAGCAAACCACCAAAAATTTCTCATTTGTAGATGTACACACATTGGTATGCATATAGCCTCTGGCATTGGCCAATTTGTCCTTGTACTATAAAAGACCATGCACATTCTTCATATGAATCACAGGCCTATATTCACATAGCCATACATGTACAGTACAGATGTACACACACCACACACAAACAACTGTATTTTATCCAAGGTAATTGCAGACCCCTCCTACATACGGTACCCTATAACCCTAAACCCTAAACATGGGCCATAACACTAACCGTAATTCTAATCCTAACCCTAATCCTAACCCTAATCCTAATCCTAACCCTAACCTAACCATAATCCCAACCTTAACCCTAACATACCCTTAACAGGCAAACCCTAATCCTATATCAACTTCCTAACCTTTGTCCAAATCCTAATCATATAGCCTTGGAAGGGGGGGTGCTCCTTTTGGAATGGATAATAAATTGGACATTCAAAATCATACTTGTTACACAAAGTGAATTTAATTTCAAGTTTAAAATATATCTGGACTTAGTAAAGTCCAAAATGAAAATCATCTCTGTTATTTGTATATGAGCCTCATAAGTCAAATATTATGAGGCCCCAAGTCCCCAAATGTTAAAAAAGGGGCGACTGTTTCTTATCAAATAAAGCAGCTTCAGGGCTCAAAGTTTTTACACAGATTGCATCTAAAAATTATATTGTTACTAAAACCCAGCCAACCCCACCGAACCCCATACACGAAGGACTAACCAGCAGATCCACAGAGAATAGCGTAATTATAATATAGATGACATCAACGTTAATGCTGTTCCAGTTAAATTACATATCCATTGGCTGTTCCATTTGATTTACATACTCCCTCTGAAATGGCCACAAAATAGGCTGTTCCATTTACTTTACATACTCCTTCCGAAATTGCTGCTGTTCCCCTAATCAAATTGCATATTGTGAATTTCAATCTATCACATTGCATAGCTTCATTGTGAATGAGACTGACAACAGTAACCTATGGAGGGTAAAGCTGAATTTATATAGCACTTGTTCAGTGCCTGTATGGGACCATGACAACCCCTCTCTGACATTACAAAATCCACCAGTCCCCCTCGTTGGCTACTTCGCGGCCATGCTCGCTTCACGCGCACCCCCCTCGAGGAACTAGAACTAGTTCTAAATTTATACTCAATTTATACTCAAGTGATTGCGATGCACCGCTTTTGGAAAGCGCGGACGAATGTCTCACGGTGATTGCAGACGACAATTATAATATTCTAAATGCCACAAAATACATATTATGGGCCCAGTTTCACTATTTCAGTGGTACGAGAGTGTAACCTACATTAAAATAAACCTTGTGAATTGGACTTTGAGTTTTCCATATTTTCGCCCAATTAGGCGACCTTTTACCAATTCTTTATTTTAAGTGCTACGAGGTGCAACCTACATTAAATTAAAGCTTGTGACTTGGGCTTTCACTTTTTACACATTATCCGACCAATTGGGCAACTTTTTAAAATTCTTTATTTTAAAAAAAAAAAAAAAAAGGACTATAAGTTTATGTACACCGATAACATGCGGGTATAGCCGTATTTGTGTATAAATATAAGGCCCTCTAGTCCTGTGGTTTCTTCTCCTTTTCCTCCTTCTCCGTCTATCAAACACATCATTCTGTCAAGGCTAGCGCTAAAACTACAAAGGCCCCAGGGCCCATGTTTGGTACACTTATGGGCCCTACCCCGTAGATTTATCCTTTGCCCATCTTGGCCCCAGAGGTCAAAGGTTACGGGCCCCAGAGGCCCAAATGTAAAAATACAAAGCATGCCGTTTCTCATCAAATGAAGCAGCCTCAGGGCCTTGAGTTGGTACACCGATAGCTAGCCCCAGGGGTACTCTATAATGTCATATATGTTTTAAAGATACAATACAAAACAATGTCTAAAATTTATTAAAAAACCGGAAACGTTGTGATAGGATTTTAGCTTAAACTCTATGTAAAAGTAAGTGTCCGATTCAAATAGTCTTTGAGTTGTGAATTATACGGTGTGAAAAAGTTTGTCATTTGTTGCAGTAGGTTTTGGTCCACACTTGGGTGTGGTCTCCCCTTGCTCCCAGCGTCCTTACTGCTTGACATGCAATGAACATCAGGTCTATCTGTCACGTTTGCACAATAGAATTCCTTAGTGGAACTGAAATAAAACTGCTCTTCCTTAAAGAAAGCTGAGAGACCAAGAAACCGTTCCACTTCTTTCAAAGCAAAATGAGGATTTTGTTTAAACTCTTCTCCGTCAATTACAAGAATTCGTTTTCTATCGAAATTGTGGAATAGCGTTTGAATGGCTTTGATGTAGATTCCATACTGGATGAACGCATGTGATGTATTTAGGTTGCCACGGTTATCGGTGATTGTTTCCTCAAATGTGCTACCAAACAGCTCATATCCTTGGAACAAAGTAATGTTTTTTGCCCTATCTTCGTCGTATCTATAGGTAGGTTTTCTTCGATTTTCTGGTAGTCTGCTTAAACTGATTATAGTGTGTACATAATCAGATATAGCTCGCTTTACTGGATCGCAAAGTATCAAAAGGAATTTTAAATCAGGAAATGCAGAATCCATTTCATGTTGCACGGTTTCGTTAAAAATAAAACCAGGAATGTCCACTATAGTCATTTGGTCTGATGTACTCAAAGGCAGTTGAGTCATCCAGTGTCCAATATCGTTAGTGTTGAACGGGAAAACAGCGATAACGTTAACAACAGTCTCTAGATGAGGATGAAGATCGAGAAAACGTTGGAGAGTCCGGTTGCACATTTCTTTACACCGATGATAAGCGCTTTTGGTTGTCGACGAGTGCAGCCCAGTTTACCAAGTGTTTGATTTGGTTTCAGTTTCTTTACACCATGCTCGCTATAACGGTAGATGTAGCAGCTAGTTTCAGGTTTGAACGATATCATGTCTTGTTGGGATACCAAGCTACTACGGAGATTCCCACCGTTGATTCCAATGGGCGTTGATTTTTGTTCCAAAGTTTGTTGTGTTTTCTTTACTATAGAAATGTGTGCTGAACCGCCTGGTCTTTGCATTATCTCATTATCTCCAACTCTACTCGTATTCATAATGTTAGTTGAGACATTCATCGTTAGCAGCACTGAGACTAGGAAGAGAATTCCGGAGAGAAGTACAACTACAGGCTTGGTACAACCACTTCGAGCTGACTTCAGAGACGTCATTTTTGATCTGCTTACACTATAATATTATACATGTAGGACGCATCTGCACGTAAAAGCCAGAGCAAGTGAAAATCATGAGAGCGTGATCATGAGATGCTATTTTCTATTCAGTACGACGGCAACTTTGTGGCCTCTTTTGTTCACAGAAAATTATTACGGGTTGGTGAGCACGGGTTACGCAACACAATGTTGAAAATTTAGCTGACAAATACAGCAAGATAATGTAATATATAATTATAGTATAATCAGGGCTACGACACTCAGCTCATTTGCATGGCAAAATTACCCGTCTCCTCCGCAGCCAATTTGGTTTCGCTCCATCGAAATCAAGCTGGCCACGGAGGAGACTACCCTCCTTTGTGTTTGTTCATTTTTGTGTATGGAGAGCCATTATTGGAGTCTATAATGACTTAGGCTACGCTCTCAGCTAGAGTCCGACGCTGCATTGTACTAGAAATACCTTTTCTGTGAAATCGCTATAGAGCCAACCGGGAACACGTATTCGTTTTGAAAATATAGCATTAAAATTAGTATCACCCTTGTGGCCCCCGTGCAGTGGAAAACCTTAATTCTTTCATCAAAAAGAAATGAAAATTAAAAACAACACGGATCTACCTGTGCACCTATAAAATGGGCACAGCAATTTGTCTCAAATATGAGTGAATTTTAAGAAACATACGGGATATGATGAACATTGACCTGACGCCATGATAGCAGGATCTATTAGTCGTTTTATATACAATGTATATACCGTATTGTCATAATACCAATATTTGTCATAATATATAATGAGCAATATTTAGCAACGTAAACGTGCAGTTCATATGCACAAACGAATACTGATGTTTATGATATTCAGATTTTTGTACATCACATATAACATGTCACATAGGAGGTCATACGTGTTGACATTCATCTATTGTATTTGTTCAACTGTGTATGGAGAGGATTAACGCCATAGCAACAAATAACGTGTAAAAGTTGAATTATATGGGAAATAACGAAGCTTGAACATGCCCAAAGTAGCAGGAAAAATGAGAAGAAATATTTTTGTATCATCAAGGAAGAAAAAGCGCGGATATCAATGTTAGATAATAACTAAAGTTAGCTTGTCTGAAAAATTCATGAAATTTGGTGGCTGTATATGCCTTGTCGTATATTCGATCCGCCGTAGAAGTGACATAGATAAGAGGATTAACTACCATAGCAATAGATGAATACAATTTTGAATAGATCGCCCTGCACTACATTCACGCGGTACCTATGCATTGAACCATAGATATCAAAGAAATGCTGATTACTCGCACCTGTAACATTAGTACTCGTATCTTTTAAAAGAGCGGTATTGTATCATATTGTATTCAATCTATAAATTCTTTCGATGCAGCCATACACTCCTGGTTCGAACCCAGGTAGGGCAGTTCTAGTTTACTTTTGATTTGATTTTAACTCGGTTTTATTTTTTTTCTTAATCCTAGGGTTTATATTTTTGTTAAAGCCTAAGGTCCGTTCATACTACCACCGCATTTGCGATGCGTTGCTTTGCGATGCGGTGCGTTGCCGCACTGCATCGTACTGCAAACTACTGCATTGCGATATCGCAATGAAGTTAAATACATTTTAACTTGGAAATGCGACGAGTTGCGTTGAGTTGCGGTAAAAAGTAATCGATATATCGGCATCGCAAAGCAACGCATCGCAAATGCGGTGGTAGTATGAACGGACCTTTAGTATACGATTTCGGTCAAATTTAAATGTAGTTATTCTTTGCCAAAAATTATGAAAATATTTATAAAACTAGAAAACAACTGCCACATGATGAAGTTTTTCTGGTCATTTGAAGCAGATATAATGAGGTAAAATGAAAGAAAAAGAAAACACCAATTATGCTGACCACTGCAGCTGTTCTACGGGGAATATTATGTCTTAAGTCTCTCAAATTTGGCTAATTCAAGAAATGACAAATTAATATGTCATAAAATCAGATTTGAAAGGAAAAATCATTCGTGCATTTGTGGCTGAATCTATCTCATGATTTGATAAACACACAGAACATTAAATTCTTTCAAATTGGACTTTATTTTATCCACTATATATTTCAAACTTCAAATAATTTTACTTTGTGTAGCAAATATGATTTTGAATTTCCAATTCATTATCCAAATAAATACAATGGTTTATTGAATTATCAGTATTGTAACATGGTAGACTTGGAACAAATCTTAATTAATTTTAAAAAAAAAAAAAAAACATAGATAGCATTAAAATGAGCAGAAATTTGCATAATTTTGGCTAAATTTGGATTAGTAATGATTAGTAATATTAAATCCTACAATTGTATCACAGATGGCAGATATCAAAATTTGTTTAAATGATTTTAATTAGCATTTTTATAGAGAAAAACTGGCATCATTTTCAGTGATGTGCGCCCTTATAATAATTTGCTCATGCGATATCTGGCGATTTGCACGATGGTCGAATTCAGCACCTTTGAAGAGCTAGCGTTTGAACTTGAAAATCACTGTACTGTGAAAGCCGAATAGATTTCATGATGGAATTTGAATGTCTGTGATACTAGTGATGTGAGTAATTATGATTGTGTGTGTGTGGGGGGGACATAGACCTGTATGTTCCGTAAGCTTATAGATTTCATGCACGTGAAAATGCAATGCTGTTGATAATGCACTTGTCAATAGAAACCCTGACCCTGTGATACTAGTGATGTGAGTAATTATGATTGTGTGTGTGTGCTGGGGGGTACATAGGCCTGTATATTCAGTATTTAAGCTTATAGATTTCATGCACGTTAAAATGCAAGGCTGTTGATAATGCACTTGTCAATTGAAACCCTGACCCTGTGATACTAGTGATGTGAGTAATTATGATTGTGGGGGTGCATAGGCCTGTATGTTCAGTAGTTAAGCTTATAGATTTCATGTACGTGAAAATGAAGACTGTTGACAATGCACTTGTCAATTGAAACCCTGAGTCCCTGACCCTCCAACCCCTGCCTGCAGTGCAGATCAGTACCCGGAACAAATAGCCGGGCAGTTTATTATAACAGACGGGCATTGACACAAAATTTGTCCCTGTAGGGCCGGCCATGTGTTGTTTCCCGTCGGTCCGGGACTTGGCGGGGAGTTTTAACATTTTTGAAATTTAGCCCTGGTATAAGTCCCAGCCACCCATCCACCTGGTACCCTGGCCATAAGGGGGGTGGTGGGCTGGAAATTCACTCTGCATATAGCCATATCTTTGACAACATGGACAAGTATAGTGATGATGTACATAATACAAATGATGAGATATCCTCTAAATAGGCACAATTTCACGGCTTTACCAGACGCGTAATGTTGCGAGTAAATTAAACGCCATTTTGTGCGTAGGAAGTTGCAATTAAAAAGCTGCGATAATTTAAAATGACTGCAATTTGCAATGAAAAGCAAACCACCAAAAATTTCTCATTTGTAGATGTACACACATTGGTATGCATATAGCCTCTGGCATTGGCCAATTTGTCCTTGTACTATAAAAAGACCATGCACATTCTTCATATGAATCACAAGCCTATATTCACATAGCCATACATGTACAGTACAGATGTACACACACCCACACAAACAACTGTATTTTATCCAAGGTAATTGCAGACCCCTCCTACATACGGTACCCTATAACCCTAAACCCTAAACATGGGCCATAACACTAACCGTAATTCTAATCCTAACCCTAATCCTAACCCTAATCCTAATCCTAACCCTAACCTAACCCTAATCCCAACCTTAACCCTAACATACCCTTAACAGGCAAACCCTAATCCTATATCAACTTCCTAACCTTAGTCCAAATCCTAATCATATAGCCTTGGAAGGGGGTGCTCCTTTTGGAATGGATAATAAATTGGACATTCAAAATCATACTTGTTACACAAAGTGAATTTAATTTCAAGTTTAAAATATATCTGGACTTAGTAAAGTCCAAAATGAAAATCATCTCTGTTATTTGTATATGAGCCTCATAAGTCAAATATTATGAGGCCCCAAGACCCCAAATGTTAAAAAAGGGCGACCGTTTCTCATCAAATAAAGCAGCTTCAGGGCTCAAAGTTTTTACACAGATTGCATCTAAAAATTATATTGTTACTAAAACCCAGCCAACCCCACCGAACCCCATACACGAAGGACTAACCAGCAGATCCACAGAGAATAGCGTAATTATAATATAGATGACATCAACGTTAATGCTGTTCCAGTTAAATTACATATCCATTGGCTGTTCCATTTGATTTACATACTCCCTCTGAAATGGCCACAAAATAGGCTGTTCCATTTACTTTACATACTCCTTCCGAAATTGCTGTTCCTTTAATTT
This sequence comes from Amphiura filiformis, assembly GCF_039555335.1. Taxonomy (NCBI): domain Eukaryota; kingdom Metazoa; phylum Echinodermata; class Ophiuroidea; order Amphilepidida; family Amphiuridae; genus Amphiura; species Amphiura filiformis. Next base: position 34,028,430 of record NC_092644.1, on the reverse strand, counting down.
ACATACGCCCTATGGAATAGCTTTCCCCTAATCAAATTGCATATTGTGAATTTCAATCTATCACATTGCATAGCTTCATTGTGAATGAGACTGACAACAGTAACCTATGGAGGGTAAAGCTGAATTTATATAGCACTTGTTCAGTGCCTGTATGGGACCATGACAACCCCTCTCTGACATTACAAAATCCACCAGTCCCCCTCGTTGGCTACTTCGCGGCCATGCTCGCTTCACGCGCACCCCCCTCGAGGAACTAGAACTAGTTCTAAATTTATACTCAATTTATACTCAAGTGATTGCGATGCACCGCTTTTGGAAAGCGCGGACGAATGTCTCACGGTGATTGCAGACGACAATTATAATATTCTAAATGCCACAAAATACATATTATGGGCCCAGTTTCACTATTTCAGTGGTACGAGAGTGTAACCTACATTAAAATAAACCTTGTGAATTGGACTTTGAGTTTTTCCATATTTTCGCCCAATTAGGCGACCTTTTACCAATTCTTTATTTTAAGTGCTACGAGGGTGCAACCTACATTAAATTAAAGCTTGTGACTTGGGCTTTCACTTTTTACACATTATCCGACCAATTGGGCAACTTTTTAAAATTCTTTATTTTAAAGTCCTCAGCAAAAAGGACTATAAGTTTATGTACACCGATAACATGCGGGTATAGCCGTATTTGTGTATAAATATAAGGCCCTCTAGTCCTGTGGTTTCTTCTCCTTTTCCTCCTTCTCCGTCTATCAAACACATCATTCTGTCAAGGCTAGCGCTAAAACTACAAAGGCCCCAGGGCCCATGTTTGGTACACTTATGGGCCCTACCCGTAGATTTATCCTTTGCCCATCTTGGCCCCAGAGGTCAAAGGTTACGGGCCCCAGAGGCCCAAATGTAAAAATACAAAGCATGCCGTTTCTCATCAAATGAAGCAGCCTCAGGGCCTTGAGTTGGTACACCGATAGCTAGCCCCAGGAGTACTCTATAATGTCATATATGTTTTAAAGATACAATACAAAACAATGTCTAAAATTTATTAAAAAGATACAATACAAAACAATGTCTAAAATTTATTAAAAATTTAAAATTTTGTCAACCGGGAACACGTATTCGTTTTGAAAATATAGCATTAAAATTAGTATCACCCTTGTGGCCCCGTGCAGTGGAAAACCTTAATTCTTTCATCAAAAGAAATGAAAATTAAAAACAACACGGATCTACCTGTGCACCTATAAAATGGGCACAGCAATTTGTCTCAAATATGAGTGAATTTTAAGAAACATACGGGATATGATGAACATTGACCTGACGCCATGATGGCAGGATCTATTAGTCGTTTTATATACAATGTATATACCGTATTGTCATAATACCAATATTTGTCATAATATATAATGAGCAATATTTAGCAACGTAAACGTGCAGTTCATATGCACAAACGAATACTGATGTTTATGATATTCAGATTTTTGTACATCACATATAACATGTCACATAGGAGGTCATGCGTGTTGACATTCATCTATTGTATTTGTTCAACTGTGTATGGAGAGGATTAACGCCATAGCAACAAATAACGTGTAAAAGTTGAATTATATGGGAAATAACGAAGCTTGAACATGCCCAAAGTAGCAGGAAAAATGAGAAGAAATATTTTTGTATCATCAAGGAAGAAAAAGCGCGGATATCAATGTTAGATAATAACTAAAGTTAGCTTGTCTGAAAAATTCATGAAATTTGGTGGCTGTATATGCCTTGTCGTATATTCGATCCGCCGTAGAAGTGACATAGATAAGAGGATTAACTACCATAGCAATAGATGAATACAATTTTGAATAGATCGCCCTGCACTACATTCACGCGGTACCTATGCATTGAACCATAGATATCAAAGAAATGCTGATTACTCGCACCTGTAACATTAGTACTAGTATCTTTTAAAAGAGCGGTATTGTATCATATTGTATTCAATCTATAAATTCTTTCGATGCAGCCATACACTCCTGGTTCGAACCCAGGTAGGGCAGTTCTAGTTTACTTTTGATTTGATTTTAACTCGGTTTTATTTTTTCTTAATCCTAGGGTTTATATTTTTGTTAAAGCCTAAGGTCCGTTCATACTACCACCGCATTTGCGATGCGTTGCTTTGCGATGCGGTGCGTTGCCGCACTGCATCGTACTGCAAACTACTGCATTGCGATATCGCAATGAAGTTAAATACATTTAACTTGGAAATGCGACGAGTTGCGTTGAGTTGCGGTAAAAAGTAATCGATATATCGGCATCGCAAAGCAACGCATCGCAAATGCGGTGGTAGTATGAACGGACCTTTAGTATACGATTTCGGTCAAATTTAAATGTAGTTATTCTTTGCCAAAAATTATGAAAATATTTATAAAACTAGAAAACAACTGCCACATGATGAAGTTTTTCTGGTCATTTGAAGCAGATATAATGAGGTAAAATGAAAGAAAAAGAAAACACCAATTATGCTGACCACTGCAGCTGTTCTACGGGGAATATTATGTCTTAAGTCTCTCAAATTTGGCTAATTCCAAGAAATGACAAATTAATATGTCATAAAATCAGATTTGAAAGGAAAAATCATTCGTGCATTTGTGGCTGAATCTATCTCATGATTTGATAAACACACAGAACATTAAATTCTTTCAAATTGGACTTTATTTTATCCACTATATATTTCAAACTTCAAATAATTTTACTTTTGTGTAGCAAATATGATTTTGAATTTCCAATTCATTATCCAAATAAATACAATGTTTTAGGACAGACTTGTTGCAGTCTAAAAAGTTTTTTTTATTGAATTATCAGTATTGTAACATGGTAGACTTGGAACAAATCTTAATTAATTTTAAAAAAAAAAAAAAACATAGATAGCATTAAAATGAGCAGAAATTTGCATAATTTTGGCTAAATTTGGATTGGTAATGATTAGTAATATTAAATCCTACAATTGTATCACAGATGGCAGATATCAACATTTGTTTAAATGATTTTAATTAGCATTTTTATAGAGAAAAATTGGCATCATTTTCAGTGATGTGCGCCCTTATAATAATTTGCTCATGCGATATCTGGCGATTTGCACGATGGTCGAATTCAGCACCTTTGAAGAGCTAGCGTTTGAACTTGAAAATCACTGTACTGTGAAAGCCGAATAGATTTCATGATGGAATTTGAATGTCTGTGATACTAGTGATGTGAGTAATTATGATTGTGTGTGTGGGGGGACATAGACCTGTATGTTCCGTAAGCTTATAGATTTCATGCACGTGAAAATGCAATGCTGTTGATAATGCACTTGTCAATAGAAACCCTGACCCTGTGATACTAGTGATGTGAGTAATTATGATTGTGTGTGTGTGCTGGGGGGGTACATAGGCCTGTATATTCAGTATTTAAGCTTATAGATTTCATGCACGTTAAAATGCAAGGCTGTTGATAATGCACTTGTCAATTGAAACCCTGACCCTGTGATACTAGTGATGTGAGTAATTATGATTGTGGGGGGGTGCATAGGCCTGTATGTTCAGTAGTTAAGCTTATAGATTTCATGTACGTGAAAATGAAGACTGTTGACAATGCACTTGTCAATTGAAACCCTGAGTCCCTGACCCACTCCAACCCCTGCCTGCAGTGCAGATCAGTACCCGGAACAAATAGCCGGGCAGTTTATTATAACAGACGGGCATTGACACAAAATGTGTCCCTGTAGGGCCGGCCATGTGTTGTTTCCCGTCGGTCCGGGACTTGGCGGGGAGTTTTAACATTTTGAAATTTAGCCCTGGTATAAGTCCCAGCCACCCATCCCCTGGTACCCTGGCCATAAGGGGGGTGGGCTGAAATTCACTCTGCATATAGCCATATCTTTGACAACATGGACAAGTATAGTGATGATGTACATAATACAAATGATGAGATATCCTCTAAATAGGCACAATTTCACGGCTTTACCAGACGCGTAATGTTGCGAGTAAATTAAACGCCATTTTGTGCGTAGGAAGTTGCAATTAAAAAAAGCTGCGATAATTTAAAATGACTGCAATTTGCAATGAAAAGCAAACCACCAAAAATTTCTCATTTGTAGATGTACACACATTGGTATGCATATAGCCTCTGGCATTGGCCAATTTGTCCTTGTACTATAAAAAGACCATGCACATTCTTCATATGAATCACAGGCCTATATTCACATAGCCATACATGTACAGTACAGATGTACACACACCCACACAAACAACTGTATTTTATCCAAGGTAATTGCAGACCCCTCCTACATACGGTACCCTATAACCCTAAACCCTAAACATGGGCCATAACACTAACCGTAATTCTAATCCTAACCCTAATCCTAACCCTAATCCTAATCCTCACCCTAACCTAACCCTAATCCCAACCTTAACCCTAACATACCCTTAACAGGCAAACCCTAATCCTATATCAACTTCCTAACCTTAGTCCAAATCCTAATCATATAGCCTTGGAAGGGGGGTGCTCCTTTTGGAATGGATAATAAATTGGACATTCAAAATCATACTTGTTACACAAAGTGAATTTAATTTCAAGTTTAAAATATATCTGGACTTAGTAAAGTCCAAAATGAAAATCATCTCTGTTCTGCCCTGTATGATCTATTATACGATCTGTCCTGGACGTATTGTATTCCTTTATTGTTCAGTGGCTTTATATTATATGTATTTAGATAATAAAAGAGAGATTGCGATGTTCCAGAGGATGATTTAAGGAAGCCCCATCATGCACTGTAAAAGTGTTATCACGAGAGTTTCAACTGCCACTTTACTTTTCAAATCCCATTGAACTCTGTGCAAAAGATGTTGTTTTAGAATTGTCCGTGTGTCATTATTACTTGGTCGATTTCAGATCTAAAGTGATGTATGCATGAAGGATAATTCACACCTTCTGTAGATAACATAAAATGTGAAATCGACCAACTTTTTGAAGGTGTTTTTATTGTAAATATATCTGTCCAAATTCAAATTTAACCATGCACGTGTGTATGCAGTGGGCGGGCAGTGGTATCATGTTCACTCACACAGCTGTGCTAACCGCAAGACTTGCTGGGAAGTGCTTAAATCATCCTCTGGCGATGTTCCATACGCAGCAGGTGGACTGCACGTTTTAATGTACGTTTTTACGTACGTTAATACGGTGTTAAATATTGCTAGCCTCGGCTCCAAATTGGATTGTGCTCATTCGTCACGAAGGAGAACAAGGCAGCTGGAACAAAGACTATAATATCTGATCTAGGTCGATAGAGGGCATAGTGATTGAAAAGTTAATGTTGACCGCAGGCTATCGAGTCTCTGCCTAATTCGAACAGCACGCTTTTGATTTTGACTAAAATTTTGACTTAACATACTGCTTAAACTGTATTTTTGTGTTAATTCCCCAAATACTATACTTGCCCAAAAACATATATTTTGGTAGATGAAGGATATCACTACATCCATATATCATTATTTTACTTCCAAAATGAGACTTTTTCATCCTGAAAGTTAGGCTCGTTGCATGAACTTCGACATGTCGTAAAATAAGCTTATTTCTACGTAACACGTTGGTGTCCAAAATGTGAAATCGCAATGTCATATACGTACAAAGTATCACACACATTTCAATGGGCAATCTCTTCGTATGGACATCGCGTATAAATTTAGTTAATTTTTAACACATCGCTGTAAGGATTTGTTACATACAAAAAGGATCATAATAATAATTAGACTTTCCTTCGTATGTTCATTATCCTTGACTGTCTTTAACATAATGTGAAATGGACAAATTTTGTGCGTTTTCAACGATGCATACGTTGATTTCGCACGTGGAAAATCTTCAAAACTGGCTAAATACGTGACCTCGCTTCGATACAGGAGAGTGGTTTTGAATAGATCGACGTACGTCTGATACCTACGTTTGGAAATCGCAATCTCTCTAAAGTGACGCGATCTCCGTAGAAAGAAACATCTAAATAGCAAAAATCAATATAACTACTTTTTATGAACTAGTTTTAAAAGATTTTTAAGCTGATATATTGTATAACTGAACAGCCTGAACAATTAAACGTTGTCGCTGTATTTATTCAGCATATTCAGTGAATTCAGCCTTATACTGCGTTTTATATCCATCATCCCCGTCGTGCTTCAGAATAACGAGGATTCTGAAAAATATAATCAAAGAAAAACTTAATATTAATTCCACGGTAACTTCAATACCACTTCCAAAAAAGTCTTATTTTATGATTATGGCCCTGTCCAAGAATATTTTACTCTCTAAATGTACACCGAGTGGAAAGAGTGGAAAAAAGTGTGTGAGAGTGATATGGAGGACCACCCCATTTTGAGGGGAATATTTTCACTCTAAAAGGATTGAAAAAAGTAGTCTGTATACTCTTAAAAGAGTGAATATTGCCTAAAGAAAATGTACTTTCTTTCATTTTCCTTCCTTCCTTCCTCGGTGCTCAGAAGCCTGAGGAAAACGCACTGCGTGTGTACATGGGCAGGAACAATAATAACATGTAGACGTAGACAGGTGCAGAAATAATATACAGTGCTGATTAAAAAGCTGGATGTGTAGCTACACCAGGAGACGATCCCTCGGACTGTTTTTAGACTGTTTCCCCTCAAAAACGGGTTGTCCTTCATTCGACTCGTTGAAAGAGTGGAAATTCACTGTTTTACATTTAGAGAGTACCCTCATTGACTGGTATAATTTATAGAAAAAAATCACCAAAGCATCATACACCGATAAATATTTTAAATAGGGCTACGCTCTTACAATACTTGCGTGCAGGAAAGCAGTATGACACGCAAGGTATCTTGGACACCAACAGTCCCACGTGCTATGCTACTCAGGGCTTGGTTGGCTCTCAAACGCCTATTAGTTGGTTTAATCAATTAAATTTAAACATGTCTTATAGAAGTCGTGCCCGTCAGGAAGCTTAAAGCTTATTCTTTAATGACAAGTCAGAGTGGGAAGGGACCTGTAAAAACCTTCAAATGAGAACGCACACCCGAAAATTGCAGAGTAACCGAGGACACCCAGCAGCCGGGCGTATTGCAAGCAACATAATGTGGGTCCTCGGTTTGGCGCCTAGCTTCTGATGTGCAAGGTTATAGGAACATTTGTAGGGGGTGGGTGAAGATTTGTGTCAAGACCACAAATATATAATGAGCCATCAAATCAAAATGCGAGATCCTTCTGCCATCCGGACCGGGCATCCGGATTATAAAGCACGTGATGTTGTCTGCGCTCTTCTAATTTGATTTGTAAAATTTCCGCCTCAGACCAAAGTGACTTACCTAGACGCACCCATGCTGTTGTGGTCTTCGTCAAAATAATGCCCGACAGCAATGGCTTGCACGGCACCAGTTTTCAGCAGTTCAACATCTTGCGTTTCTAGCTCCACACTATGCTTCCCGGAATCAAAGACACGGTCATATGCATCTCGAATAGCTAATACATTACAAAAAATAGCCAGTAATAATATAATAATGAGGAGGAGGAGGAGGAGGAAGAGGAGGAAGAGGAGGAGGAGGAGGAGGAGGAGGAGGAGGAGGAGGAGGAGAATAAAGAGCATAAGCAGAATATCTACAAACCATTACACGGTCATAAATATAATCATGTATATAAAGAAGGTGTGTAATGATGTTGGTCGATTATTATTTCTTACTTAGTTTTATTTGGTTGGTTTCTTGCTTGCTTGCTTTAATTGCTTGCTTGCTTGCTAGCTAACATCTGCATATTTCGTTGAGTTGATTAACATCAGTTCAAGCGCATAGTATAGTCATATTAAACAGTAATGTTGATTTTCTATTGACTCTGAACCTTCCGCCCGTTATTTTAGAGTACAAAAGAAAACTGATGAACTTTTCAGATTCGTTTCTAAATTGGATATCTTGGTATGTTATTTTTACTCCTTTTTTACTCAGACTTTGACGAGTACGTACTGGGCAACATAAACAACACCATTTGAAACTTACCCTCTCTACCTCGTAGGACCCCCAAGTCTTGATGCATATACACACAATCTTCTATGTATTTCTCTGCTATCATTGAAGCATTGTGAAAGTCAAAGAGCTCTTCATATTCTTGTTTCCCTTCTTCAACATACAACTTTGTATCGTCCTTGTCATTAGGCACCTTTCCGCTTTCAAACCAGTGATTACCTATAATATTCATACCAATGAGTTAGACATAGTGAAGTTACGTCCACGGCAAATTCACCGTGACCTTTTCAGCCATAAACCCGCTTATTGAAGATTAAACCGATATATGCAGTACTAAACCATTATATAGTAATCTATTGTCCAATGCAAATTTATTACCACATGATAATATTAATCCAATGAGCGACCGAATTGTCCGCTACGGACAACTAATCGGGGTATTTTTCACTGGTTTGCTGTCATTTACTCATCAAGGCGGACCACCGTTATTATAAGGACTATGCTAAATTATTTAAAGATTGACATGTAGAAAATAAGCCATACTTGATTGACAGAAAGTACTAAATTTGTACCTATTACGGTTTTATGACACCAAACTTCCAAATACGACCAAACCAGGGCTGCCCGGTGAAGCAAAATGTGCATTGGAATAACACGGCGAGTTTGGATAGATGGTAGGATTTCTTTTTCATAAAAATGTATGTTCTCCCTCAGATATTTGGAAAAGAATAAGTAATTGAAACATAGAGTAAGTACTAAAATCATAGCTTTTATACTTTTTGATATATGACGCTAACTAGTTCATCCCCTATAGCTACAACACAGCGCTACCAGTAGGGTTCAATTGCCTATATATTGTGAGTGCCCCTGTGTTGTATGCATACATGTAGTTAACAATAACTGCATGATGAATCAAAGAGTAGGCCTACTGACTCCGCCAAGTTTGCGTGTCGCTCATGGAGGCCAATTAACATGATTAATGTAAGAAGCGGCTTCAAAATTCGACCGCAGGGATGGCGGTTGAACCACATTCCATTGTTTAGAATAATAGAAAACGGCTCCAACCGGACGGAACCCGGTGGGCATCCGGCGGTTGAGTTTTCGAGCCACCCCTATGTACCTCCAATTTATTTCGGTATTCGCCCAGAAAAATTGGATTCAAATCGCGTGTTTTTTGCGTTCTGTATGTAACGCGTTGTGCCAAAACGTCCAAACCTTTGAAACGCTCAAACTTAAAGCGCCTGCTTGAAAATAACACATACTACACTACTATAGGGGCGTCTTCAACACAAATCGAACTATGACCTCTTCCTACCCCTCCCCTACCCCTCCCCCTAAAATGGTTTAAGGCGCGAAGCGTCATGGACAAGGTCGCTGAACATGTTATAACGTGTTTGTTAATATAATTCTTTTGTTTTAAGTAAAGGTGTCCCCCAAAACACCTGGGATCGTGTCAAAGAAGAGTGAATTGAAGAAAAGTCAGGGTTTTCCCGCAAGTTTGGCATATGATAATATAATTCTTTTGTTTTAAGTAGAGATGTCCTCCAAAACACCTGGGATTATGTCAAAGAAGTTGAAATTAAGATAAATTGAATATAATTCTTTTATTTAAGAAAACTTTTTAAAATATTAGTAGAGATGTCCTCCAAAACACCTGTGCTTATGTCAAAGAAGTTGGAATTAAAATAAAGGAAGAATTGAACAAAGAGGAATGGTAAGATCTAAAGCTCGAACACACCTGGGTTTATGGCATTGTCTTAAAGAAGTTTTGAATTAAAGAAAAGTCAAGGTTTGCAATTAATCGTTTGTTAATATAATTGTTAGATGAACTTGACCGCTCACTATTTGATACCCTTTTAGAGTGAATGATTTTGAATTGGTAAGTCAATAATGACTTTTACAGCTTATATAGGTCAATATAAGCGTGATCTTGCTCTACAAGAATATTACTTGCATTCCGTCAAATAGCTTGATTGAATCAACTAGAAAACTTGTAATCCTCATGGAAAAATGGCAGCCGTATTTGCTTAAAAGGGTAAGTATTTTGAATGAATATATTTTACAATTATGCTTAAGAAACCTTTATAAGAAACTTTACATCTCAAATCATTATTCACCTCAAATTGTTGACACCTGGGATCGTGTCAAATAAGAGCGAAGTTGAAGAAAAGTCAAGGTTTCCAATTACCTGTTTGGTATTGTGATTCTTTTTAAAGAAAGTTAACTGTTTAAACAAATATTATATTAGAAATATCCTCGAAGACATGGGTTTATGGGATTGTGTCATAGACGTTTTGAATTGAAATAAAGGGAAGAATGGAACAAAGAGTTTTTTAAATGATGCAATATCTAAAATTAGATTTAAAATGCCCTACCAGCAGTATGTGATCTTTGGTCGTGGGAAAAATGGAGCCCTCATTGGTGACGTTTGGCCAATAGAAGCAGCGCCAATAAAGATTTTATGATGGTAAACAATGAATTCCTTTATAAGAAAAGAAAATAGTGTCTGACATCAATGTCATTTTGAATATAGATCTGATTCAACATGGTACGTATTTCAGGAAATGGAAATGTTGTACTTATTATCAATCGTGAAAGCACTGTTAGTTTTTCTGATAAAGATGATGGAATGGAAAGAATAATTGTTACTGATAATGTTACAGAACTTCATACAGTGGATGATAAAATGGATGAAACAAAATCAAAGCGGAAAACAATAACTACGGGTCGCATAGATGGAGTCCGCTCCAAGCAGAAAAACAGAAGTAATGGAAGGGACAATAGTGAAAGAAAAATCGAAATGGAAAACAGTATCTAGCGGTTGCATAGCAGGAGTGTCAAAACAGAAAAACAACAACACTGAATTGCAAATTACTAAGGATATGAAGGCTCGTATAGTGGAATTATTGAACCAAATAGCCAACAATGGAAAGTGGAAAGAAATGCAAACACAAATAACACCTTCTAGTAGATTGTGATATATAGCGGGATTTTTAATCAGATACTTTCACTTGCAATTTTCGTCTTGAAGCAGTAAAGAGAAGAGAGATCTTGAATAACTTTAATATGACCATGGTATAGTACTTCCATGTAAGGGGTTGAACGCAACTTTCGACCATTGCACTCCAAGATTTGCAACAGCTGATAGCATAGGCATCTACTCCCGCTTCTACTTAATATCATGCTTATATACTGAAAATATCAACCAGGCCTTCAGTACACTTGTGAAGGAACGTTCAGTGTGTTGGATGTCAGACTGATCACCCATCTCAGCAGCATATATAGCTCCTGAAGAGAATATATTAGCTCCCATTCTGTTTGAACTTGCAAAAGAACGTGTTGATGAATTTGATCTTCGACTACTACTTATTAAATCAGCAAATAACCTATTCATGGACTGTCGTGTCATCCACTTTCAACAATTTTTGTAAGAATTAGACCGGGGAATTAGAAACATAATCAAGAATGAAGCAATTTGGAAGAAAGCAGCAAGGTTTCTGTACATGTTGTGATGGTATTATTGACAGCTCGGCTGAAACTTCTTGTCTTGGAGGAGAGGATCAATTCTTGAAAGACTATCGTGACTATGGAGAAGAAAATGTACATATCAGCCGAGAGGATTATGTAAACAGTGTACAAAGCAGAGTCATTTTTGACTATATCGAACTTTATCTTGCTGAAGAGAGACTTGAGAGCAAACTGTTGAACTGTGATGAAATGATGCATATAGCAAATATGATTCGCCTCATCCGAAAACATGATGACTATAGAATATTGCTAGATTGGCGACTTGGACAGGATAAAATAGCAGACAAATTTAAAACTTTGTGTGAAAATGCATTGTTTGCGAATGGAAATCTTCAAAATCTATGTTTTAGAGCACTCACACTGTATATCTTTACCATGGACCTGTGCCGAAATAGGCTCAAAGACAATGATTTGAAACAGGCACTCTTAACAATTACAAAAGATGCTATTTAACAATATGACATTGATTGGACAGTTATATTGAGAGACGCTTGATGAAATGGGACATTGTAAAATTCATATGCACAAGCGTCATTATGTTTGGATTTGCTCTTTTCATAAAATATCTGGTAAATTAACCCTAATTCGAAAACAATTAATTTTTAATGAATTGAAAATATGAATACATGTATTTGGATTTTCTTATTAAATAAAGAGAGAAACTACATCATTGACTGACTCAACAATGTGTTACTACTTTGCGTTCTTTGTTGCGTAAAATGCGTTACGCCGCCGAAATAGTGCGTCAAAATGCGTTACGCTGCGTTGATATTGCGTCAAAATGCGTTACGCCGCGTCGATAGTGCGTCAAATGCGTTACGCCGCGATGATATTGCGTCAAATTGCGTTACGCCGCGTCAAAATGCGTTACGCCGCGTCGATAGTGCGTCAAATGTGTTACGCCGCGTCGAAAAACGCTGGTTCTATAAGGGCCATAAAAAAAGACCATAGATATGTCCTCGAAGACACATGGGATCGTATCAATTAAGTTTGAATTGAAGAAAGTCAAGGTTTTTTATTATGGATAAAGTTGAGCGCTCACTAATTACTACTGTGTGAATGATTATGAATTGAAGTCAATTGAACCCACCCTTGAGACTCGACACGCACGAAACAAAGTACTATACGACTCGCAAGTTTGTTTTTCGATTATATTTTATTTTGTCTAACCAGGCACCATACTCGTATATGCGTAATTAATGAACAGAGTATCTCCTTAGTTTATTCTACTTTATTCAGTACATACACGTTTATAAGTTTATACGATTACCGAGAAACATAATCAAATCATGATCAAATGAACTGGTTTATTATTACCTTATTACCTACAACAACAACAAAATATCTAATACCTGTTGGACAGATATAACATAATTTATACAGTATTGTTAGTGTAAATTCGTGTATTTAGTACACTATCATTGGGTAAAATTATGCACAGGTCAATATTTAATTGTAATAATAAAGAGATAATTAATTATTTTATTATTTTTGACGATAATAAAGTATACCTGGTAGATGTGTGTATTTGAAAAAGTTATGCGAGTATGAAAGTTTAAGAAGTCTAAAAGTATAAAGTCTCTATGTATTTGAACTATTCGTCGCTGTCGGCGCTCGAGTCTTCCATGTTTTCCTCCTCATCTTCGTCGTACAGGAATAGACCATCGAATTTGACTTGATATTTAGCCACCACTCTTTTTATAGCTTTGTTAATATCCACGCCTTTGTCCATTTTGTCTTCAAGCTCTTCCGTGATTTCCTGATACAGGTCATCGTCCTTCAAATGCTGAAAACTCCATAAAAATGTTAGAAAGTGGTCAAAAAAAAGACACGTTTAACAGCCCACACGGTCTTCGTGTATGCTCTCTCTTTAGCTTGCTCTTGGTTCAATCCCTCGGCAATGTACTTTGCATATTTTTCAGCTCTCATCTCTTCAGTGCCTTCCATAGCTTGTGTATACCATTCTTGATATGTAGCGTTGTCTTCCAGTTCATCGCTTGTCTCTTCATCCGATGACTCCTCCTCAGATTCAGAAGCTTCTACCACTGAATCGTCGGATTCTGTGTTGTCATTTACTTGCGTACCATCCGAGTCCATATCATCTACTTCTGAATCACATTCCTCTCTTTCATGTACAGTTTTCTCATGTCGTCTAAGATCATATTTGCGAGTGAACCCTCTATCACACAAGGAACACCGGTAAGGTTTAGCATCAAGAACATCCATGTTGCCCCTTTGAAGGATTGTGTACAAATGGCAAGAAGATAGACTGTTCCCATAAAGTAACTCATGATTAAAGTCCATTTGACGCACTATCGACGCGGCGTAACGCATTTTGACGCGGCGTAACGCAATTTGACGCAATATCAACGCGGCGTAACGCATTTGATGCACTATCGACGCGGCGTAACGCATTTTGACGCAATATCAACGCAGCGTAACGCATTTTGACGCACTATTTCGGCGGCGTAACGCATTTTACGCAACAAAGAACGCAAAGTAGTAACACATTGTTGAGTCAGTCAATGATGTAGTTTCTCTCTTTATTTAATAAGAAAATCCAAATGCATGTATTCATATTTTCAATTCATTAAAAATTAATTGTTTTCGAATTAGGGTTAATTTACCAGATATTTTATGAAAAGAGCAAATCCAAACATAATGACGCTTGTGCATATGAATTTTACAATGTCCCATTTCATCAAGCGTCTCTCCAATATAACTGTCCAATCAATGTCATATTGTTAAATAGCATCTTTTGTAATTGTTAAGAGTGCCTGTTTCAAATCATTGTCTTTGAGCCTATTTCGGCACAGGTCCATGGTAAAGATATACAGTGTGAGTGCTCTAAAACATAGATTTTGAAGATTTCCATTCGCAAACAATGCATTTTCACACAAAGTTTTAAATTTGTCTGCTATTTTATCCTGTCCAAGTCGCCAATCTAGCAATATTCTATAGTCATCATGTTTTCGGATGAGGCGAATCATATTTGCTATATGCATCATTTCATCACAGTTCAACAGTTTGCTCTCAAGTCTCTCTTCAGCAAGATAAAGTTCGATATAGTCAAAAATGACTCTGCTTTGTACACTGTTTACATAATCCTCTCGGCTGATATGTACATTTTCTTCTCCATAGTCACGATAGTCTTTCAAGAATTGATCCTCTCCTCCAAGACAAGAAGTTTCAGCCGAGCTGTCAATAATACCATCACAACATGTACAGAAACCTTGCTGCTTTCTTCCAAATTGCTTCATTCTTGATTATGTTTCTAATTCCCCGGTCTAATTCTTACAAAAAATTGTTGAAAGTGGATGACACGACAGTCCATGAATAGGTTATTTGCTGATTTAATAAGTAGTAGTCGAAGATCAAATTCATCAACACGTTCTTTTGCAAGTTCAAACAGAATGGGAGCTAATATATTCTCTTCAGGAGCTATATATGCTGCTGAGATGGGTGATCAGTCTGACATCCAACACACTGAACGTTCCTTCACAAGTGTACTGAAGGCCTGGTTGATATTTTCAGTATATAAGCATGATATTAAGTAGAAGCGGGAGTAGATGCCTATGCTATCAGCTGTTGCAAATCTTGGAGTGCAATGGTCGAAAGTTGCGTTCAACCCCTTACATGGAAGTACTATACCATGGTCATATTAAAGTTATTCAAGATCTCTCTTCTCTTTACTGCTTCAAGACGAAAATTGCAAGTGAAAGTATCTGATTAAAAATCCCGCTATATATCACAATCTACTAGAAGGTGTTATTTGTGTTTGCATTTCTTTCCACTTTCCATTGTTGGCTATTTGGTTCAATAATTCCACTATACGAGCCTTCATATCCTTAGTAATTTGCAATTCAGTGTTGTTGTTTTTCTGTTTTGACACTCCTGCTATGCAACCGCTAGATACTGTTTTCCATTTCGATTTTTCTTTCACTATTGTCCCTTCCATTACTTCTGTTTTTCTGCTTGGAGCGGACTCCATCTATGCGACCCGTAGTTATTGTTTTCCGCTTTGATTTTGTTTCATCCATTTTATCATCCACTGTATGAAGTTCTGTAACATTATCAGTAACAATTATTCTTTCCATTCCATCATCTTTATCAGAAAAACTAACAGTGCTTTCACGATTGATAATAAGTACAACATTTCCATTTCCTGAAATACGTACCATGTTGAATCAGATCTATATTCAAAATGACATTGATGTCAGACACTATTTTCTTTTCTTATAAAGGAATTCATTGTTTACCATCATAAAATCTTTATTGGCGCTGCTTCTATTGGCCAAACGTCACCAATGAGGGCTCCATTTTTCCCACGACCAAAGATCACATACTGCTGGTAGGGCATTTTAAATCTAATTTTAGATATTGCATCATTTAAAAACTCTTTGTTCCATTCTTCCCTTTATTTCAATTCAAAACGTCTATGACACAATCCCATAAACCCATGTCTTCGAGGATATTTCTAATATAATATTTGTTTAAACAGTTAACTTTCTTTAAAAAGAATCACAATACCAAACAGGTAATTGGAAACCTTGACTTTTCTTCAACTTCGCTCTTATTTGACACGATCCCAGGTGTCAACAATTTGAGGTGAATAATGATTTGAGATGTAAAGTTTCTTATAAAGGTTTCTTAAGCATAATTGTAAAATATATTCATTCAAAATACTTACCCTTTTAAGCAAATACGGCTGCCATTTTTCCATGAGGATTACAAGTTTTCTAGTTGATTCAATCAAGCTATTTGACGGAATGCAAGTAATATTCTTGTAGAGCAAGATCACGCTTATATTGACCTATATAAGCTGTAAAAGTCATTATTGACTTACCAATTCAAAATCATTCACTCTAAAAGGGTATCAAATAGTGAGCGGTCAAGTTCATCTAACAATTATATTAACAAACGATTAATTGCAAACCTTGACTTTTCTTTAATTCAAAACTTCTTTAAGACAATGCCATAAACCCAGGTGTGTTCGAGCTTTAGATCTTACCATTCCTCTTTGTTCAATTCTTCCTTTATTTTAATTCCAACTTCTTTGACATAAGCACAGGTGTTTTGGAGGACATCTCTACTAATATTTTAAAAAGTTTTCTTAAATAAAAGAATTATATTCAATTTATCTTAATTTCAACTTCTTTGACATAATCCCAGGTGTTTTGGAGGACATCTCTACTTAAAACAAAAGAATTATATTATCATATGCCAAACTTGCGGGAAAACCCTGACTTTTCTTCAATTCACTCTTCTTTGACACGATCCCAGGTGTTTTGGGGACACCTTTACTTAAAACAAAAGAATTATATTAACAAACACGTTATAACATGTTCAGCGACCTTGTCCATGACGCTTCGCGCCTTAAACCATTTCAGGGGGAGGGGTAGGGGAGGGGTAGGAAGAGGTCATAGTTCGATTTGTGTTGAAGACGCCCCTATAGTAGTTACTACTATAGACCACTTGGCATGTGACGTCATTGCCCGGCAGTATGCGCGCGCATTATGACAATTTCCATTGTTCTTTGCCCTGCAGTGTGCGTACGTATCGTAGTCTGCTAAGGGCATGTGCATTTTAAATCGCCCGCCACATTTCATACAATACAAGAAAGCCATTGAACAGTGTAGCGGCTCGTTCGAGCATATCGATAGACTAGTCCCTCGCCTTTGTTGATAAACAGTGATGTCTAGTGGTCTATAGCACACCACTCTTCGCCATACATACATTCTCCCAGCCACATTTCCCTAACATAATATGAAATTTAAAAAAATAAATGAAATTTATTTTGTCAGAGGCACCGGCGGGGTTCGAACCCACTCTGCACTCAGCCGCTATAATGTACTCCTATACGATATTGACATAACACCAGGGCCTTAGACCGTTCGGCTATCAGGCTTGATGGGTGTCATGATGAAAATTTTAAAATATAATCGCAACTTCATTACTTCAACATACCAAGTGACAAGCAAAGACAGAAAACGTACCATATTTTGGAATTTTATTTGTTTAAAAACATTAATGTGTATTAATAGCGCTCAATTGTTGATAACTACGTGTTATAAATGAGGCTATACACGCACAATAGTCGGGACAATAGTATATCGATTTTGATTCACACGTGCGCTACGAACTCGCCGTATACATAGATTATCAATGTGGCGTGGCCTACCATTTTTCTTGTAGCTTCTTTTATACACGTCGATGTTTTCATCAATTATACAATTAACCCACATTAGACCCATAATTTTATTTCAGGAAATAAAAGATTAGATTACCATAAAAACGAAACAGTAATCATTTGTTGGGTCTAATGTCATTTATACATGGAATTTTCAACGTTTTTTCTATCGCCGTTCTCGCTCAATTAGAAAAATATTTTGGCGTATATAAAATTGAAATAAAATTCTCTGCCTCTCAAACGACATCAAATGTGCCACAATTGGGTATCACGAATCGTTATATATGATGTGCAGTTAATATTCATATTTTCTTTTATACAGAGGATGCTTCAGTTTTGACAGGAAAAATATTTTCTTGAAAACCCTCTCACTCGGTTATTTTAAAAAGGTAACCACGCTTCCCTAGAATGTGCAATAAATTAGCATTAAAATTTTTCTTATTCTAACAGCAAGCGTTTCTAGAATGCAGTATGGCGAAATGTGGTGTAGGTCTATAGGTACGGTAATTCAAAATATCGGAAATATTTTAACATGTACTCGTAAGCTGTGATTATGTGTGATATTATCAAACAAATTTACCAGATATTATGGTTATACTATAATACTGTATTCATGACTATGCTGAAATTTGGGCATATGGTTCCCGAAAATAATAGCTTTAATTTGTACTAAAAACAATAAAATACAAGAGCAATATTGTACCATTCTTTTCATCAAATCTCATTATTATTTTTATGGAATATGATACTATGAATGAATTCGGTTTACCTTGACAGTCACGGGTTAGTTTAGAACGTTCCAATGATTCCAATAGGGCCCAAACTTACGCTAGATTGAACACGGTATTACAAAGCAGTGACATAGTCACGGCTAGCTGTTACTTTTTTCTTAAAGGTTTTTTTTCTGTCAATTTGTCGAAATTTACTTTTGTAGTATTTTAATTCAAGAAATGCACAAGTGTTTGTAAATCACTTTGGTAATAAATAAATAAACAAATAAATAAGTAAGTTGTATTTTAATCTGTGGTTCAGAGGATGGTATTAGGTTTTCCCGTCCAATTTCAAACTTCGGTGGTTCAGTTTAGTATAAGTGTCATTCCTTTTCGCGCAAAATTGAATGACCGCTTACATTCTCGATCTCAATTAGGCAAATGTGCAATCTACGGTATTTCATTTGATACGCAGTCAAAATTCTAAATAATTCACCCAATTTCGCACTTAGTGCACCCAATTTCGCACTTTGTGCACCCAATTTCGCACGTTGTGCAGCAAATTTCGCACGTTGTGCAGCAAATTTCGCAAATTGTGCAGCCAAATTTCACTTAGCCCTGAATTCAGAACCTATTCGGAAATACAAATTCATATATGCGAAAACAAAATGGAAAAATGTTCAATCGAATTCGCGAAGAGCAGAATCAAATCCAGAAGTTGAAAATATGAAAATGCTATTTATCGTGTTTTATTAAGGGCTGGGGTATGAACGTTTGGACGGTATTTATTTTGGGACATTAGAGCACATCAGACATATCGAATTGCATTCTGAATACGAAGAATGTCATTCTGATATCAAATAATTTTGATTTTTCTGAAATTCGCAATTTAATACACATTTTATGGCAAATCATTAAAAATTGATATTTTTGATATTTAACAGTACTTGAAGTGAACTTTATAAATCTGATGATTTATACTTAAAGTGTATGTAGGTGGGATGAAAAGCCGACGATCAATTGAACATTTTGACCTTTCGTATTGAAGATATGGATTTTTTCCCCAAAACACCAAAAAAAATTAGGTCTTTTTGGGAAAAAAATCCATATCTTCAATACGAAAGGTCAACATTTTCAATTGACCGTCGGCTTTTCCTCCCTGCTACATACACTTTAAGAATATATCATTAGATTTATATAATTCACTTCGAGGACTGTTATATATCAAAAATTTGAAAAATATCAAATTTTTATAATTTGTCATAAAATTTGTATTATATTGTGATTTTCAAAAAAATGAAAATTATTTGATATCAGAAAGACATGGTTCGTATTCAGAATGCAATTCGATAGGTCTGAGGTGCTCTCATGTCGCACAAAAAATACTGTCGAAACGCAATAACCGCTCATTTTAGATCCCTTAAGCATTATATACATGTATCGTCAACAATATGATTGTTCAAACAAGCACGTTGCTATATTAAATGTGAAGGGAAAACATAGTTTTAAGTAGTGTTAAAAATTGCCTAATGCATAGGTTTAGTAAAAATGAAATGAATTAAAATGAATTGTATATTTAAAAGCATTTTTCCCGGCTTAGTTCAGAAACCATAAAGTGATGTATGTCCCATAGTTCAATCAAGCTCAGTGTAGTTAATCATATATCTGCTTCTTCTTACGATAGGTCTTTTTAAATCTTCGTATTTTTAATTATGTAATATGTACCAGAATAAAAACAGAATGAACACAGTCAAAACAACATTCAGAAATTAAATAGCTTAGCATATTTTGCAGCCAACATATCCTTCACATCACAACTTGTTTAATTAATTAATATAGACCCATTTCGTGTCCATTTCATTGTGTGAAAATCTGGATAATATATAGCCTATAGTATAACATTTTATTAATTTTTATTCGGTGTATGCAAAAACATTTGAACATGTTAATAACTTATGCAGTGAAGGTCCTTGGTACTATGCCTTTGACATACAAGAGAAGGTGAATAGTGAGTGTTCAATTATAAACACATGAAATCCTGGAAACGTGAAATTTAACATGTTAAGGTTATTGTTAACACCCGAACGTGTTAAGCGATGTTTTAAACATAATTTTAATACGTTCGTGTGTTTAAAACAAGTAAAGAGAACATAAAATTCAAGGCCATTAAAAATTTCTATCATATGGACCCATATTGGTAATTCAACGATAATGGATTTAATAGCATTTTTATTCCATGGTGCAGACTCGTGATACCTCTAACATAGAGCGTTAGGTGCGGGATTGTAGTATTTTGTTGTAGATAATTTTGATATGTTTGTGTGTTCTATAATATAATAGTGAATATATCTGATAATTAACTATTTTGTTGTTGAAGTATTTAAAATATATCTGATAATATTCAGACATTGTCTAAAATATCCGTCCGAGAAGCCTATAGCAGATATTTGTGGTATTTGGATATTAGGGATTAGATCTTTTTACCTGGTAAGTGATGGATAATAAGATGTAATAAGATATTTAACTATTAATATCTAAATTATCCAAAATATGAGATAATTTAGATATTATCCAAAGTATCAGATAATTTCGATAATCTAAAATATACGGTATCGCAAATATGTATAATATTTAGATCATTGACTATTGTCTGAATTATAAAATAAAAAAGAAGATTAAAAATTATTATGACTTTTCAAAAGTTATAGTCGATATTCATATGTAATTAAGAAATTGAACTGAGTCAGATATGTTGTTATCATTCAACGTTTCTAGATCAGCAAACATGCGCAGAAAAGGATCAGCTGCGGTAACAAATTCAAAAAGTGTCCCAACAGATCAACGAGGACCAATCTCAAAAATCTTTTCCATTGAGAGAATTGGTAGTTTTAGATACCTTGGTGACAATTACCGTGTTCTTTGATAATTGATTTAAGGTATTAGACCTGGAATTGGGTGATAAAAATGTCATTTTTGTAATCAAATTCCCCAAACTCTCAGCTTTCTTTTACTTTTTATTTGATCAAAATTGAACATTCCGTTCAAATTTTACAAATGAAAAACTGTCAACAGAAAATGCGAAAATAATCCATAATTAGCGTTATCCCATATTAATTATATTTCTTATGTATTGTATTGTTTTCAAGCAGTGAAATTCTAGAAATCATTGAATACAAATTAATTACGGATCCAAAATGCACCAGTTAACCAAACATATTGTTGTATTGTATATCAAAATGTAATTACAACAGTAAAAATAATCATTCTAATTATCAAAATTATGTTAATTAGCAAATTAATATTTATTATCGATTTTGTAAACTTTAAAGTCAATTTTCTCGTAGGCCTATTTCATATTTTCACCAATATTGGAATTGCAAAAAAATGTGGAAGCAAAACTGAAATTTGGAATGAATATGCTTTAATCCCTGATCTGTGCATTGAGCCTACTTTTGAAAATGTTAACTGCATACTTCAATGTGAAATGTCTGCCATACGAAAGTTGCCCATGACGAAAATTTCACATGACATGATTGGACACAGTTGATAGCCTTACCCCCCCCCCCCCCTAAGTCTGTACAAATAGGCTCAATGCGCATATCTTGTTGAGAGCTTTAATTTGATGCCTTAATGAGCTTCATACAATGTTTAGTTCTTGCTCTACATTTTTTGGCGTTTCTCGGTTTTCCACCTAATTATTTATGCAAATTAATATTCATAAAACTGTGCACAAATGTATTTCTCCATATGGTCATCATATATGTATAACCTAACAATGATGTGATGTTTAGTTACCAAAATAAGTCAATCCCAGGTCTAATACCTTAATCAACAAACAAACACGGCGTCTTTTAGGTTCTTTGTACAGGAGAGTTAGGGTACCCGTCTGCAGTGGCATAACTAGGGTTGGTAGTGCATGAGGCAAGAAACAAAATTGGTTGCCCCTACCCCCACCCGAAGACGCGGACTTGATCTTGACAATGCTGTCATTTTAGATTCTAATTGCATCATTACCCACAACAAAAAAAAAATGTATTCAAAAACTCGAAAATGTCCCAAAATGGGCGATTGCTTCTGACAATACGTTATATGTTGATTTTGATACTTTTCTCTTATTACTCTTCGTACTTATTTTATTCTGACATTTTGCTACAAATGTATCTATTATTAGCCCACTCTCTAGTTGATGTGCTTGCATTCAAGCATAGGCTTAACGTAAAGGGCATTTCGTGATCCACAGCCTCATTCCCCACTTTTCTTCAAAAAATTGAGATTTTTATACCACAGGAAACGTGTGGCTACATAATGTTTATTTCTTGCAGATTCATTCGTTTAGCACAGATATCGTCAAATTTTATTTAGATTCTGGTATACCAGAACGTAATTCAACACAGTAACCTATAGAGCAGAGTAATACACATAATCATGCATAACTCTCAAATGCAAAATCGGAATCAACTGAAAGTTTGGGAATAAGCTCTTTTTGTGGATATCTACTGAAAGTATCATAAAACGAGGATGCTAGGATCACGAAATACTCCTTTAAGAATAGACTATCACTCAATAGTGGGCTAAATTTTATAGTACAGGACGCAGCGTGATACACTGGTTATTGTCTTTGCCTTTAATGTGAGAGGCTCATAAGGACATTATTCGTAAAATTCGTCCTTTTCTTCCTCGGGAATCCTTATTTACACTTTACAACACCTTTGTAGTCCTCCCCCCCCCCCCTTCACCAGGTCACTTGTGCCTGGCCGAAGTTTCGTCAACGTCATCTCCTAGATTTCAGTTGTTAATGCCGAGAAATGCTTGACATGAGAAAAAACGATTAAAAAAACATCGATTAAAAATTGAAAAGAAAGAAGACATATTCTTACCTTGTTTTCTGTACTTCGCATTGACATTGCAAGATGTTAAGATTCCAGCCGAAATTATTAGGGCAAATAGTGTGATCTTCATCATTAACAAGTATTGTTCTTGACTGATTGGGAAGAGTATACAATGTGATGATTATACAGGTGCTTGCCGACTCATTGAAATGTTCATTTACAAATGTGTGCAATTGACAGATG
The DNA here is from genome assembly GCF_039555335.1 of Amphiura filiformis. Taxonomy (NCBI): domain Eukaryota; kingdom Metazoa; phylum Echinodermata; class Ophiuroidea; order Amphilepidida; family Amphiuridae; genus Amphiura; species Amphiura filiformis. Next base: position 34,004,943 of record NC_092644.1, on the reverse strand, counting down.
GTGAACATTGCCAACACCAAGTCAATAATTATATTTGTACAGAGGAAAAAGAACCAATAGAACTAGAAATAATAAACGCACTATCGACATGATCGGCCGCTGGTTTATAACATCAAGGTTAAATACCACTAATTATGTATTACACGTGTTTCAATGGGAAAATGCCTAATTTCGGGTGGAATTTTCTCATATTCAGAACTCTCACAGTTCAATGTTACCAATATCAGGTGAAACTATATGATTTAGATGCCAAATGATCAAAAATTCAACATAGGTTGACCTGAGACTTTTCTTGTTTTAACGCACTGAACCGCAAACACCTTAAAATGACAGTGCGCCCTCGAAGCTGAAAGTTACAATATGATAGGGCGACTATTTACTAAAAACCGAAGCCGTGCGTATGAATTTTGGTACTATTACATCAAAATGTCATATAATGAGAGAAAATGTACCATTTTGAAGCATCAAACTCTAAAAAGTACTTTTTGGCTATATAACTTGATCAATTTCAGCGATTTTAATGCAGTCTTTTCGAATGCCATGAAAACAAATAGTTCCTCGTCGTATTTCAATGTATCGCCCAGGCCTATTGGTGGTCTTTAACCTCAAGCGTCAGATTACAAATAAACTGAATTAATAAAACTCCATCTCACCAATCTTTGATTTTTGTTCTTCATCCTGTGGATGAATGTGAGTGGATTATGATCTGTGAAGACAAGCACAGGGCACACTGTGATACATCAAAATGTTGCAATGCTAAAAGCAATACAACTGACACTCCTTTTAATTGTGGAGTAATTTCTATGGTGCTTGTTAAACTTCTTTGAGTAGTAACATTATAGGGTGATCAATTTGATCTTCACCTTTTGCATGAGAACACCCCCACAGCATATCTACATGACATCACTATCATCAACTGTCAGTTTTAACTGCTTCTGAAAATCAGGTACTGATAGCGCAGGTGAACTCATCAGAATTGACTTGATCTTGTCATTCTCACATTGCTCTGTCCATATGAATCTGTCATTCGTTTTCAACAAATCAGTCAGAGGTGATGCTATGTCCGAAAAGTTTGGATAGAACTTTCTGTAATATCCAGTCATACCCAGTAATCTCATGAGTTATATTTTGGTTTTAGGCGCGGGAAATAATTACTCAACAGCCTCAATTTTGGTTTGATGTGTTTAACCTGGGCTTGACCAACTTCGTGCCACAGGTATGTGGCTGTGACATGGCAAAACTCACTTTTTGCCAAATTCACTGTCAAAATTATTTGCTTCAGACAGTTTCTGAAGCAATTGATAGCTAGAGTTGTACCATGTGTTGTTCCCCTGTTTGACTTTAAACAATCAAATCGTCAGTATACGTCTCGCAACCATCTATGTCAGCTACGATTTGGTTTACATTCTTTGAAAGTTTGCTAGCACATTTTTCAAACCGAATGTCATAACCTTGTACTGGTAAAGACCAAATGGTGCATGGTGTACAGAATACGGAAATCTCTTTGGCACGGTCTGTGAGTGGCACCTGCTAGTACCCTTTCAAAAGATCATACTTGCTCAAAAATTTTGCATTCCTGATTTTGTCAATGCAATCATCATCATTTCTAAGAATATGATGTGAATCTGTTTTGAATGCAAATTTGCAGATCTCATGTCTGCCATGAGCCTGTATGAACCATCTGGCTTGGGAACAAGGAAACATTGTGAACTCCATTCACTGTCACTTGGTTCAATGATATCATTGACCAACATAATTATATTGAATCTCTTTCTTGAGATACTCCATTTTTAATGGATTCACTCTATATGGATGCTTCTTAATTGACTTTGTGTCACCAATATCTATATCATGGAACGCAACATTCGTTCTGCTTGGAGTATCAGGAAAGATACTTTCAAAATCTTTGACCAATTTTCCGTTTTGAATTTGTTGATCCTCCGAAAGATTACCTAACTTTTCATCTAATTTTCCAAGCACATCAGAGTTTTGTAACTTGACATTAACTCTTTATGGATGGCGGAAAGCTTCAAAATACGCCTAAGAATACGCCTAAGAATACGCCTAACCTTAGACGTCTAAGATGCATTCTTAGGCGTCTAAGATGCAATCTTAGGCGTCTAAGAAATTCGCGGTAGACTTAAATCAACGAATCACAGGACTAGAAATCCCAAACAACCAATCATCTTAGGCGTATTCAATTATTGACCAATGAAATCTTAGACGTCTAAGTATGTTAAGGGCTGGGGTATGAACATTTGGACAGTATTTATTTTGGGACATCAGAGCACCTCAGACATATCGAATTGCATTCTGAATACGAAGAATGTCATTCTGATATCAAATAATTTTGATTTTTTGAAATTTGCAATTTAATACACGTTTTATGGCAAATCATTAAAATTGATATTTTTGATATTTAACAGTACTTGAAGTAAACTTTATAAATCTGATGATTTATACTTAAAGTGTATGTAGGTGGGATGAAAAGCCGACGATCAATTGAAAATTTTGATCTTTCGTATTGAAGATATGGATTTTTTTTCCCAAAACACCAAAAAAAATTAGGTCTTTTTGGGAAAAAAATCCATATCTTCAATATGAAAGTTCAAAATTTTCAATTGATCGTCGGCTTTTCCTCCCTGCTACATACACTTTAAGAATATATCATTAGATTTATATAATTTACTTCGAGGACTGTTATATATCAAAAATTTGAAAAATATCAAATTTTTATAATTGTATATTTGTCATAAAAATTGTATTATATTGTGATTTTCAAAAAATAAAAATTATTTGTTATCAGAAAGACATGCTTCGTATTCAGAATGCAATTCGATAGCTCGAGGTGCTCTCATGTCCCACAAAAAATACTGTCGAAACGCAATAAACGCTCATTTTAGATCCCTTAAGTGTAACTAAAATACCGGCCAAAAAATTCAAACTTTTACACAAGTGTTCGAACGACTTATGGCCGGGATTGTAGATATTCTGGCCCATTAATAGTAAAGACAAAGGTGGGTGAACTACATTATATCATTACGACTCCAGGTAGACGCAAAAGTAGACAGTAAAAAATATAAATATGCTCAAAGAGTATATTGAAAGAATGTCACTGATACTAGTTCAGAGCCAATCTGTTCAGTTACACATGTTGATGTAAACATGAGTGAAGTTGCAAACTCTGACATCATGGATGAACAGAGTGATGACGTAAAACACAAAGAGTTATGGATGGCGGAAACCTTCAAAATACGCCTAAGAATACGCCTAAGAATACGCCTAAGAATACGCCTAACCTTAGACGTCTAAGATGCAATCTTAGACGTCTAAGATGCATTCTTAGGCGTCTAAGATGCAATCTCAGGCGTCTAAGAAATTCGCGGTAGACTTAAATCAACGAATCACAGGACCAGAAATCCCAAACAACCAATCATCTTAGGCGTATTCAATTATTGACCAATGAAATCTTAGACGCCTAAGATTTTACACGCCTAAGAATTCTTACACGTCTAAGATTGATATTTTAGTGATGGACGGTATCACCAATGTGATTTTCTCTGAGGACTTGCAGCAAAATTGATTAATTGGTTTGATTTTATTTTCGTTGGTTTGGTGTGCTGTTTTGGTGTTGGCTAGTAGTAGTCAGGTATTAATGTTGATGAGCATGATGACGGCGACGACGACGACGACGATGATGATATGATGATGATGATGATGATGATGATGATGATGATGATGATGATGATGATGATGATGATGATGAAAATTAATACACAAACAACAAAGAGGAACAAACATGCCTAGCATATATTTATATACCTCCATGATTCTATTTTTAACATAGAAAATTTGACCTCTTGTCTTCTTGCACTTTGCAGACTGAAATTATGCATATCTGATCTCTTCAATTATAAAAAACGATTTGGCCTTGGCCTGGGGGCCCGAAGTTGGCGAAAATATGTCACACGCTGTTCGAATTATAAAGACGTAGTTGGTTGACCTTATAATGTGTGTGCAGTAATAACTTGACCTCTGAACGTATTGGATATAAACGCATCATACCCTACACCGTCAGGTTAACTTTCTTGTTGAATGGAGGTATCGAGGTCTCTTAACTGTGTATTTTGGCTCAGTCATAGCATACGTGTTAAGAAAAAACATACATGAAAAGTGAGCAGGTTGACACCATAGACACGTGCTCTTTGTTTAAACATTACAAGTAACATGAGTGGCAAACATTAATGTTTCATATTGCTTGCAACCCCCTCCCCCCCAATCAATGTTGGAGCCAATACTAGTCCGTTCCTATCTCAGTATCAAAACAACATTGACTGGGTGGGTGCGGGGGGGGGGGTGAAAATTTCATGCTAAATTTAATCCCTCATCACTGCCATCATCATCACCACCACGACTCTAATATTCATCTGACATCATTTGTATTATCCATCATCATCATCATCATCATCATCATCATCATCAACAACAACAACAACAACAACAACAACACCATCACCATCATCATTATTATCATCATCATTTACACTATAGCCACACAAATAAAAATCTTACATTAACTGCAAGTCATCAGAAAAACAAAATATTTAAAACAAATTAAAGTTTTATCAGTTTGCAACAACAACATCAACTGCTAGATTATGTTCAAATGAAAAAAGGCCTATTATGTAAAATACATTGTTCCGCCTGAATTGTCAAAAAGGGGCTGAAAAGAACAAAACAATGGGCCATTGTGCCGAAAGGTGGGAGAACATGTACCCTATCCCCTCCCACCCCATCACCCCTTTCTCTTTGGGATTGACGCGGGTGGCTAAGGAGAGAAAATGAGTTTATTAAAAACACACCACCCAGCCATTGTTCGAAATATTCTCTAACGCACAGCGTCCGTTGTACGTTTTGATCGAATTTGCGATACCGTCCATCACTAGTCACGGTCAAATGGTCAATCTTAGAAGTGTAAGAATTCTTAGGCGTGTAAAATCTTAGGCGTCTAAGATTTCATTGGTCAATAATTGAATACGCCTAAGATGATTGGTTGTTTGGGATTTCTAGTCCTGTGATTCGTTGATTTAAGTCTACCGCGAATTTCTTAGACGCCTAAGATTGCATCTTAGACGCCTAAGAATGCATCTTAGACGTCTAAGGTTAGGCGTATTCTTAGGCGTATTCTTAGGCGTATTTTGAAGCTTTCCGCCATCCATAAAGAGTTAATGTCAAGTTACAAAACTCTGATGTGCTTGGAAAATTAGATGAAAAGTTAGGTAATCTTTCGGAGGATCAACAAATTCAAAACGGAAAATTGGTCAAAGATTTTGAAAGTATCTTTCCTGATACTCCAAGCAGAACGAATGTTGCGTTCCATGATATAGATATTGGTGACACAAAGTCAATTAAGAAGCATCCATATAGAGTGAATCCATTAAAAACGGAGTATCTCAAGAAAGAGATTCAATATAATTATGTTGGTCAATGATATCATTGAACCAAGTGACAGTGAATGGAGTTCACAATGTTTCCTTGTTCCCAAGCCAGATGGTTCATACAGGCTCATGGCAGACATGAGATCTGCAAATTTGCATTCAAAACAGATTCACATCATATTCTTAGAAATGATGATGATTGCATTGACAAAATCGGGAATGCAAAATTTTTGAGCAAGTATGATCTTTTGAAAGGGTACTAGCAGGTGCCACTCACAGACCGTGCCAAAGAGATTTCCGTATTCTGTACACCATGCACCATTTGGTCTTTACCAGTACAAGGTTATGACATTCGGTTTGAAAAATGTGCTAGCAAACTTTCAAAGAATGTAAACCAAATCGTAGCTGACATAGATGGTTGCGAGACGTATACTGACGATTTGATTGTTTAAAGTCAAACAGGGGAACAACACATGGTACAACTCTAGCTATCAATTGCTTCAGAAACTGTCTGAAGCAAATAATTTTGACAGTGAATTTGGCAAAAAGTGAGTTTTGCCATGTCACAGCCACATACCTGTGGCACGAAGTTGGTCAAGCCCAGGTTAAACACATCAAACCAAAATTGAGGCTGTTGAGTAATTATTTCCCGCGCCTAAAACCAAAATATAACTCATGAGATTACTGGGTATGACTGGATATTACAGAAAGTTCTATCCAAACTTTTCGGACATAGCATCACCTCTGACTGATTTGTTGAAAAACGAATGACAGATTCATATGGACAGAGCAATGTGAGAATGACAAGATCAAGTCAATTCTGATGAGTTCACCTGCGCTATCAGTACCTGATTTTCAGAAGCAGTTAAAACTGACAGTTGATGATAGTGATGTCATGTAGATATGCTGTGGGGGTGTTCTCATGCAAAAGGGTGAAGATCAAATTGATCACCCTATAATGTTACTACTCAAAGAAGTTTAACAAGCACCATAGAAATTACTCCACAATTAAAAGGAGTGTCAGTTGTATTGCTTTTAGCATTGCAACATTTTGATGTATCACAGTGTGCCCTGTGCTTGTCTTCACAGATCATAATCCACTCACATTCATCCACAGGATGAAGAACAAAAATCAAAGATTGGTGAAATGGAGTTTTATTAATTCAGTTTATTTGTAATCTGACGCTTGAGGTTAAAGACCACCAATAGGCCTGGGCGATACATTGAAATACGACGAGGAACTATTTGTTTTCATGGCATTCGAAAAGACTGCATTAAAATCGCTGAAATTGATCAAGTTATATAGCCAAAAAGTACTTTTTAGAGTTTGATGCTTCAAAATGGTACATTTTCTCTCATTATATGACATTTTTGATGTAATAGTACCAAAATTCATACGCACGGCTTCGGTTTTTAGTAAATAGTCGCCCTATCATATTGTAACTTTCAGCTTCGAGGGCGCACTGTCATTTTAAGGTGTTTGCGGTTCAGTGCGTTAAAACAAGAAAAGTCTCAGGTCAACCTATGTTGAATTTTTGATCATTTGGCATCTAAATCATATAGTTTCACCTGATATTGGTAACATTGAACTGTGAGAGTTCTGAATATGAGAAAATTCCACCCGAAATTAGGCATTTTCCCATTGAAACACGTGTAATACATAATTAGTGGTATTTAACCTTGATGTTATAAACCAGCGGCCGATCATGTCGATAGTGCGTTTATTATTTCTAGTTCTATTGGTTCTTTTTCCTCTGTACAAATATAATTATTGACTTGGTGTTGGCAATGTTCACCATCTGTCAATTGCACACATTTGTAAATGAACATTTCAATGAGTCGGCAAGCACCTGTATAATCATCACATTGTATACTCTTCCCAATCAGTCAAGAACAATACTTGTTAATGATGAAGATCACACTATTTGCCCTAATAATTTCGGCTGGAATCTTAACATCTTGCAATGTCAATGCGAAGTACAGAAAACAAGGTAAGAATATGTCTTCTTTCTTTTCAATTTTTAATCGATGTTTTTTTAATCGTTTTTTCTCATGTCAAGCATTTCTCGGCATTAACAACTGAAATCTAGGAGATGACGTTGACGAAACTTCGGCCAGGCACAAGTGACCTGGTGAAGGGGAGGGGGGGAGGACTACAAAGGTGTTGTAAAGTGTAAATAAGGATTCCCGAGGAAGAAAAGGACGAATTTTACGAATAATGTCCTTATGAGCCTCTCACATTAAAGGCAAAGACAATAACCAGTGTATCACGCTGCGTCCTGTACTATAAAATTTAGCCCACTATTGAGTGATAGTCTATTCTTAAAGGAGTATTTCGTGATCCTAGCATCCTCGTTTTATGATACTTTCAGTAGATATCCACAAAAAGAGCTTATTCCCAAACTTTCAGTTGATTCCGATTTTGCATTTGAGAGTTATGCATGATTATGTGTATTACTCTGCTCTATAGGTTACTGTGTTGAATTACGTTCTGGTATACCAGAATCTAAATAAAATTTGACGATATCTGTGCTAAACGAATGAATCTGCAAGAAATAAACATTATGTAGCCACACGTTTCCTGTGGTATAAAAATCTCAATTTTTTTGAAGAAAAGTGGGGAATGAGGCTGTGGATCACGAAATGCCCCTTTACGTTAAGCCTATGCTTGAATGCAAGCACATCAACTAGAGAGTGGGCTAATAATAGATACATTTGTAGCAAAATGTCAGAATAAAATAAGTACGAAGAGTAATAAGAGAGAAAGTATCAAAATCAACATATAACGTATTGTCAGAAGCAATCGCCCATTTTGGGACATTTTCGAGTTTTTGAATACATTTTTTTTCTGTTGTGGGTAATGATGCAATTAGAATCTAAAATGACAGCATTGTCAAGATCAAGTCCGCGTCTTCGGGTGGGGGTAGGGGCAACCAATTTTGTTTCTTGCCTCATGCACTACCAACCCTAGTTATGCCACTGCAGACGGGTACCCTAACTCTCCTGTACAAAGAACCTAAAAGACGCCGTGTTTGTTTGTTGATTAAGGTATTAGACCTGGGATTGACTTATTTTGGTAACTAAACATCACATCATTGTTAGGTTATACATATATGATGACCATATGGAGAAATACATTTGTGCACAGTTTTATGAATATTAATTTGCATAAATAATTAGGTGGAAAACCGAGAAACGCCAAAAAATGTAGAGCAAGAACTAAACACTGTATGAAGCTCATTAAGGCATCAAATTAAAGCTCTCAACAAGATATGCGCATTGAGCCTATTTGTACAGACTTAGGGGGGTAAGGCTATCAACTGTGTCCAATCATGTCATGTGAAATTTTCGTCATGGGCAACTTTCGTATAGCAGACATTTCACATTGAAGTATGCAGTTAACATTTTCAAAAGTAGGCTCAATGCACAGATCAGGGATTAAAGCATATTCATTCCAAATTTCAGTTTTGCTTCCACATTTTTTTGCAATTCCAATATTGGTGAAAATATGAAATAGGCCTACGAGAAAATTGACTTTAAAGTTTACAAAATCGATAATAAATATTAATTTGCTAATTAACATAATTTTGATAATATGGAAAATGGACTAAGTCCACAATGACATGGATTAACTAATTAATTCATGAACGTTGCAAAATTTGTCAAAGTCCAAACATACATTTGATTCCCAAAATTCAAATCCCAAATATTACAAAGTACAAATGAGATATTGGTTGAATAATCAACTATAAAATATTACAAGTCCAAACATGACTTTTGATGAAAAATTGTAAACACCAAGATTTTTAAAGTACTTTTCACTTCCTGTAATAGCGTACTACATTTTTAACAATGTTGATATCAAAAACCAAACTTTTACTTGTCATTTGGAATTGGGTTTGGAAGATACCTTCTCCAAATTCGAACCACCAGCATCCATGGTTCGATGTAGAGAGTCTTTCCTATTCAGAGGAAATATTGCAATTACACACCTTATTGTCTTTTAACAATAACCAATGACACTAGCACATATGTGACCATCCATTTCAAACCGCTCGTAAAGTCGGCAAATTGTATTTCGAGTTACAGTGCAAAATATGCATAGAGGTTGTATTCATATGTCCCTAATATTTGTCCGACATGTTTCTCATTTTAGTCCAGTCAAACACCAACCTTTAATCCTATTGTTGAAGAGGATAATAAGCTTATACTTATGTATAGCATTAGTAAAAAGCTTAAGTGGCATATTTTCTAAGCACCATGTGGCCTGTACACAAAGCTGAAAGATGAAGGTCAGCCAAATCCAATGGTATTTGGTACTTAGTCTAGTTAGGTCAGATGGTTCACAACTATGATAGTAAAAAATCAGGTGACCCCCTGGGGAAATTCCATGACCCCCTAAAATTGGCCCTCTTTTGACCTGCCTCAGAATTGATATAGCTTAAAAATGCCCAACATTTGACATCATGAAAATGTACTTTGAAATAACCTGGGTCTGACAGAAAGTTGAACATATTGGAATTGAACCATGCTTTATAAGATGATCTATTCAGATAAAATTAATTCTTTTGATATAATTACGTAAAATCATGGTGGAATTTGGGCAAAAACAGGATTTTTCATAATTTTGAAAGTAGCGAAAAAGAACATTTTCAAATCACATTTTCTGCTATATTCAGGCTAACATTGGATCAAACCTTTTGGATAATATAACCAACATGTTGTACTTCTGAAATATGTTTAAATTATCGTGGTACTTTTTTCCTATACTGCAGGGGAGTTTGTTGATTTTGGTGGATTTTCCGTTTTTTGCTTGTTTTTTTGTAGACTTAATTAACGTTTTCCAATGTATAAACATACTAATTATTTTACATTCACAATACGGCTTCAATTCTCAACCAAGGTTATTATTGATTTGAGTTTGATAACTATTTTCATATGGATTTTGCTCTTTTATCATAGTGGAATTTGTTAATTTTCATGGAATTTGCATATGAATCTCCCTGCAAACTAATGATATGAAACTTGGGTTTCCTAGATTGATATGATAATTATTTTGATTGCTGATTTTAGAAATATGTTTCCAATAACAGAATGTGTTTGTTTTGTGTTAATGGAATGTTTTTTCCAAGGAATTTGTGTCTTTTAACATATTTTCAAAGGTGGAATTTGCAACAAACATTACACTGTTTAGGTAATAAATGATATTTTAAATAAAATAGACTAATCTTTAGTTAAGAAGAAGACATGCGGCCTGCATGCATTGAAAGTGACATTTTGCCGGGCTATTTGTTCTTCTTTTCCGGTCTTTACAAGGTATATAAATAATATAACCGACACTAGGCTCATCATGCATCACCGGGGGTGCCACAGGCATGAGACATGGGCCAGTATGAGTTACCGGCAACTCCAAACATTAAAACGAAATAGGTTTGCCTGTTTACGTCATTTGCATAGAGTTGGAATACTACATGTATTATAGGCCTGTTTATATAATCCCTGTTTATGAAACAAGCAAAGGTATCCTGCTTTTTTATACGACCACGGTAACCCCGGTCTATGACCTCATCATGTGCAGGCCCGTACGCAGGATTTCATTTGGGGGGGGTGCTGATTTTGAAAAAGTGGACCTTTTTCCAGGGGTGGGGCGATTTTGTGAAAAGTGGACCAAATTTGGACCTTTTTGTCCAAAAAAGCGTACAAAACCCCATTTTTTTGTGAAAAGTGGACCAAATTTGGACCTTTTTGTCCAAAAAAGCGTACAAAACCCCATTCTGAAATTTTTGGACTTTTTGTACACTTTTCCAGATTTGGGGGGTGCTCCGCACCCCCCTGTGTACGGGCCTGATCATGTGTAGTAGCATCATTGCGCCTACATAGCCTCACACGTGCTATTAGACCAATCGGTTAGTAGACCAATTAATTAGTAGACTAAATGCTTGTTAGACCAAATGGTTTGTATACCAAAAGGGTAATATTAGACCAAATGGCTATTAGACTTAATGGTTATAGACCAGATGGGTATTAGACCAAATGGTTCATTGGAATAAATGGTTTTAGACTTTTTGGTTATTAGGGACCGTTCACAAACACTTGTTGGGAGGGTGGGCTGATCCTCCTGGGGGGGCCTTAAAAAATGACCACAAATTTTCCCGGAAAAATTGAATTTATATGCTTTTCTATGGGGTTGACCCATAATTTTCATGTCAAAAAAGGGGGGGGGCCTGAAACTTTTGAGGTCTGTAAAGGCGGGCCCCGAAAAATTTTCGCGATGAAATTTTTTGGCATCAGGCCCCCCTAACAAGTGTTTGTGAACGGTCCCTTAGACTAGTGGGTTTTGGTCGAAATGGTAAATAGGACCAAATGGTTATTGTACCAAATGATAATGGGACCAAGTGGATGTAGTAAAATCTAACAAATTCTCACACATCAAATTTAATTTATTAGGGATTCATTCATGAAAACCACGCTTATACCAGAACATACCATTATTTCTCCAACTGAAATCCTCACGCAAATCAGCCGGTCCTAAACGCTGGGCCCAGCGCTGGGCCATATCGCCGTTGTTTAGTCTCAAACAATCAAGCGCGCCGTTAGGTAGCGCGTATGTATGTAGGTATATATGAATGTAAATTATTGACCAAATACAGCCAAAAATGGGATATTTGGACATTAAAAAGTCACTTCTAGGTAAAAACTTGTACTCAGTTGTTATTAATAATCTACATACTGATGTTATATAATATTTTCTTTCTGAATAATACAGATTGTAAATAGTATTAGACAATATTAATATGCTCATTTTGATTTTGTTGATTTACGAACTAATGCAAAATGCAATATTTTAAAGACCCCTCAAAAAAAATTGGAAAAAGATACCACAATAGAGAAAGCATTTTTCTTTAGGCAAAGGATGGGAAATGTTTATCTAAAAAGGTCATATCAAACTCAGCCTGAATAAAGGCAATAATTAAGTTAGAAATTAGGTAAAATTTGCATTTTTTCTCATTTTCGACATTTTGAAAATATGGCTATATCGAGTTTATGAAAAATTCACCTTAATGAAATTGCTGGCTTCTGCAAATTTGTGAGGAGATTTACCAATATATGTATTTTCAATACCAATTTGTTTGGGACCTGTTGAATTATGGAGTTTCCTACAATATTTCCCGGAAATTCGATGAAAAACTGCTTTTTAAAACATATTTTAGGTGATTTTGGAGCGATTTTTAGGGGGGTGGTCATATTTTTTAACGGGGGGCTCCAGAGAATTTTTTAGTGTTGTGATTGAAAAGTGTTATCAAAACCTATCAATGTCCCAAAATATTATTAATGGCGGCCGACCTTCATCTTTCACGTCTGCAGGAAATTAGAAAATATGCCACTTAAGTCTTTGTTTGCTTTGGCTAAATCCTGTTCAAGTGGTGGGTTAACCAACAATTAACAATGAGAGGACATTTCTGAACCTCGTTCAGTTGTGGATGATTTGAAGTGACCGCCAATTATGACCATTTGATATTGAATACCATGTGGAAAAAAAGAAATGATGTAGTGCCAAAATAATGTACCCTTTTACGGCGTGACCTCTTTTGTTCGACAGAAAATTTATACGAGTAGGTGAACACGGGTTACGTAACACAATGTTGAAATTTTAGCCGGCAAACGCGTTTTATCAAAATAGCTCCAGAAATGGAAGACACGGGTCGTATATTTTTCCATTTATGTACCCTGACTACAGATAAGATATCAAACATTTGTGTAAAGCAACAAATAACGTGTAAAAGTTGAATTAAATGGAAAATAAAGAAGCTGGAGTATGTCCAAAGTAGCTCGGAAAATGAGAAAAATTGTATGTCACGAACCACACCACTCTTCGCCATACATACATTCTCCCAGCCACATTTCCCTCACATAATATGAAATTTAAAACAAAATTATTTCGGCAGAGGCGCCGGCGGGGCTCGAACCCACGCTGCACTGAGCCGCTATCGTGTAGTCCTATACAGTATCGACATAGCGCCTTAGACCGCTCGGCCACAAGGACTTGTTGGTATCATCGTGTAAATTTAAACATATAATCGCAACTTCATTACTTCAACATACCACGTGACAAGCAAAGACAGAAAACGTACCATATTTTGAAATTTTATTTGTTTAAAAACATTAATGTGTATTAATAGCGCTCAATTGTTGATAACTGCGTGTTCTTTAAATACAGAAATCCGACAATAAATGAGCCTATACATGCACAATAGTTTTTTCATACATTATATCGATTTTGACTCGCACGTGGCTACTCGCCGTATATGTCGGTCAGTATGTGGCCTACCATGTTTCTTGTAGCTTCTTGTATACATGTCGATGTTTTTATCATTTATACAAGAAATCCACATTAGACCCCTAATTTTATTTCAGGAAATAAAAGATTAGATTACCATAAAAACGAAACAGTAATCTTTGGCGGGGTCTAATGTTATTTTTACATGGAATTTTCAACGGTTTTTCTATAGCCATTCTCGCTCAATTAAAAAATATTTTGGCGTATATAAACGACATCAAATGTGCCACAATTGGGTATCACGAATCGTTATATATGATGTGCAGTTAATATTCATATTTTCTTTACATATGACAGGCCTATGTATAGCAACTATTTCCCATGCTTAACTCAATTTAGCCAACGTATGGACTTGGGTGGGTTTTGTATTCATATATTGAATTGTCCATTGTCGGTTATTTACCTTGAAAATAATACTCCCAACGTTCAAACAATTTTAAAGTCAGCATAAAGGTTTGCGTTACATTATTTGGACGGTGTTAATTCATTCCAGAAATAGAATACACGAGTGAGCCACTGAGGGAATAACATTGCTATTATTACCGAATCTATCAAATCACTGGTATGGCTTAGTGGTAAATATTTAGAAGTTCGATCTTGGTTCGAACCCCGCTAGCACCTCTCTTTGATTTTTGATTTTATTTTAACTCATTTTTTAAATCCTAGTTTTCATATTTTATTAAAGCCATAATATACGATTTCGGGCAAATTTGAAGTTTTGTTATTCCAAAAATTATATCAATATTTATAATATTAGTAAATCACACGGGGAGTTTGTATTATATTGTGGCGCGAGCTATAAACAGCCCATTCAACAATATGATCATGGCGGTAAACATGTAGCTTCTGTTTTGATAACTATTGGGGTGAGAATCGTTCCGAATGTCCTGCGCGCATTCTACGCATCATGAAGAAGCTCCTGCTTTCGGTAATACCGCACATAATTTATACTGATGTGTTTATAGTGCAAATATCTCACGACAATATCCTTCGGTTGAGAAGGATATCGATATACCGTACATACATATATTGCTAGTGTTTATAGTGGGCAAGTATCCGGATAATTTCTGACCGAATAGAAATTATACCGCAATGTACCGCACATCTACTCACACTATAAACACGCTGTGTATAAGTTTACAGCAAGGGTGTCGGCCCGGGGGTGTCGGTATATACAAGGATTATCGTATACGGTATACTCAAAATGCGGTATATTTACTATAAACACGCTGTAGGCCTATGTAGTTGAATACAGCGTATGAAAATGCATTCAAGCGACTGACTTGAATAATCGTTATAATTACGGTTCATAAAATTCGACACCCTTAATTTGTATCTAATTTGAATTATATATTTATAATTTTCATGCTACACTTGTATTTTTAGGTGACAAAGCGGTCTGAAAACATAATAACATTTCTCATAAAATTAAATTTTACTTACATTGGATCCAAACAAAAAATATGTTGAAAAACGTTTTAAATAAGTTATATTTTGGCTTTTGGTTTAGGTAAAAACGTTTTAATAACATTAAAATGTCGGGTTATATAAAGGTCACGATAACGTTTTAAAACGTTTTGTATGAAAACACACTACAACAATATTTTTTAATGTTTTCAAAAAATGTTATTGTAAACTATTTTTGAAAACATTTTTGCCAAATATTTTGTCAATATTTAAATAACATTATGTTAAAATATTTTAACCCATCAAACACAGAAATGTTCTTAAAATGTTTTTTTTTCAAAACCTTTTAATAACATTTAAATGTCGGGTTATATAAAGGTCATGAAAACGTTTTTAAAACGTTATTGCAAATATTTTGGGCAAACATTTTTCAACCCCAAAATAACATTCTGTTTCGAATGTTTTGTTTCAAGTTTTCAAGAATGTTTTTGGAATGTTATTAAAACGTTTTTATACCCTTAATATAACCCGACATTTAAACGTTTTCTGTAAAACATTTTTGTTTGCTGAGCAGTAGATTATCAAAAATTTTTTTAAGGTTATGAAAACGTTTTATACTCTTAATATACCCTTTATATAACCCGACATTTAAACGTTTTCTGACAACCTTTTATAACCTTTTGCGAATGATGTCGAAAACGTTTTGTGTTTGCTGGGTCTAGACTGGTACAGCACCCCTTGAGCACGAAACCACTTTATTACATTTGCACCAATACCTTTATTGGAACCATTTATTTATACATATTCTCGTAAAATTAACCCCGATTATTCGGGAGGTGGTAGATGGAAACCACGTCTTTCCTCGTTGGACGTTAATAATCAAGTGACCCATCCAGTCATCGACGCGCTATCATTTAGCGGGATTCGAAACCTCGGCCTTTCCCGTGCAAAACTAAACAATTGGTATTCACATCCGAACATCTACTTTTTTTATTGTTCTGAGGTGAAAACTGAAAATCTTGCGAAGAGAGTGAAAGACTCAACAAAAGGTAGGTATAAACCAACGTAGTGACTGCAGCCTTTTATAAAGACGAGGCTGACAGACTTGGAGAACCCAAAAGTTGGAAGTAGCTAAAATGCAACATCAAATATTCAAGCCTATTTACATAATTTTCTAAGCCCCTACCCAAGTGATCATGCTAAAATATGAAACTGCTGAGTTTGGCCATTGATATGCACCACCAAATTTGAATCTGTGATCAATATTTCTATCCAAAAATTCACAGCAAACATGGCAGATTCCTCTCATTTCTGGGCAAAATAAAATAAAATTCCATCACCCCTTAATGCCCAAACCAAACATAACTAAATAACTGACATAATAATATAATGATAATAATTATTCGGCCCCTTAAGCTATCAACAGAGATGTATTACAATGTCTGTTTTAAAGATACGTGTCCTCCTCTGTCGCCCTACTACATGTAGTACGTACCCTAACAAAGTATTTCCATCTGATGATCATTTTGCAAACAATTTTGTAGCCATCTCTAAAGTCTTCGTTGAAAGCATATATCAAAAAATTTACAGAGCTGTTGGAAAGACACATGTTACCACCAATGAAATGTATCCAGTATGGTACTGGTATCCAATACAACCCATATAATACTATATATGGTGTCCACATTATAAGAAATACCACGAAAATGGTGCCAATGACTTTTAGAAGGCGTTTGTCTGCTGGGTTGACTGAAGCGTTTCCAGTAAAGGATTGCTGACGAACAAACCGATAAATACGCACATAGCAAATGCATATAATGGAGGGTGCAAGTCCGGCGACTGCACACACTATTAAAATATATTTGATATCAGCTTCTCTGTAAGAAAGGGTACATGCAAGTATTTCAGGATTAAATTTGTGGTGCGACCAACCGATAAAATGGACAAAATTCACTGAATCCAATAAAACCCCTACCACCCATATAAACACCAGCATCAATGGAATGGTAATTTTGTTGTACATCTTGACATGTTTCGTTTGGTGACATAAAAATACGTATCGTTCTATTGCTATAAAAGCGATTGAGTAAATAGAGGCGCAGCAAGAGGATACAGATACGAATGCAAGAATTTCGCATAAGGAATCGTGTTTCTGGAGAAAGGATCCCTTGTCTAATGCCCCGACCACAGCGAACGGAATCACCAATGAAGTGACGAACAGGTCAGCTATCGCCAGGTTCACAACAAAGATATTGTGTACACTACGTAACTTCTTATGCACAGCAACAGCAGCGATAACAAGGATGTTCCCCAGGGTTCCAATTATGGCCACCAATGGCATGATAACAGCAACAGCTATCACCAAAGGTTCTGGTATATTATCTTGATCATACATAGTCGCTGACGTGGAATTACTCCTCTGTGTAGAATCCATTTTTTCAGTTTGATAGTTGGATGCTGTAAATATATGAGAAGGCAATACGTATATTGTTAGAATCGAAAACGAGAATCGAGCAATAATAATCATAATAATAATAATTATTATTATTATTATTATTATTATTATTCACGTTTTTGTAGTCTGAAACAACGCAAGTGATATCATACGATGTATTTTGCTAATATTAATGACCCATTACATACAAGCGTAGACACGGTGATTTTCTGAAAGCTCATACCGGAAACGTTCGCCTAATGGCGCACCTGGGCTCCTTTGCCTTGGGGGGTAAATTTCATGATCAAATAGAGGGCTCCCACCTCTAAAAATCCCAACAATAATTAAGGGTATGTGCCCATATTGCCTGGTGGGATTTTTATGGGAGGGCACTATTAGTTTGTGCCTAAAATTCCACTTATGTCAAGGGAGCCCATAGCGCCATTAGGCGGACGTTTACGGTAGATATAATGATTATTGTAACTAATAGAATCACTTAATGAAAGTTCCAGCGAAATATTATTGACTGAAGCTGCTATAATATTTGCACAGTACACTACCAGTTGCCAGTTTGCCGTCCCATTGAAGGTCTATCATAATGGTCGCTTGTAATTTTGTTGCGCATGAGTAGGTGCCCATTGGTAACATGTACACTTAAAATATAGAAAAAAACTGAATCCCTGTATAGTTTCAGTTTTCCAGTGTGAGACCAGAATATTTTCTGGGAAGCGAATACAATGGGGTTTTTTAATAGCTGGAAGGCTTCTTTTAAGTACATATTCAGCATGAGCATCATAAGTAAATTATTTGCTACTCATGCATTTCAAATAAAACAGTGATACAAATTGCATTGATGAGGTTGAATAAATGTACTCTTTATATTAGCTGGTCAATTCGCCGTCGAAGTGACGTAATAATTGGATTTATTACCATAACAATAGATGAATACAATTTTTGAATATACCGCCCTGCACTACAAGCAGGTTGTACTCATCACCAGTGTATGTCTGCAATGATAGATTGAATACAATACCGCTCTTTTCAAAGATACTTATCTTCAGCATTTCTTTGACATCTATGGTTCAAAGCATAACAAACTACAGCTCTATTAGCTTGTTATCACATGTGTATAAAATTTTCACAATGACAATACAGAACAGAATAAAAGGAGTGTTTGACAAAAACCAACCAACAGAACAGGCAGGCCGAGAGGGGAGGCAAGCAATTTTTGGCACACAATTTGGAAATTCTATCCCCCCCCCCCCTCATAATTATTGCACATCCCTTAAGGGATCTCTTGTGTTTATTAATTAAAAATAATTAAGGTACCAGTTGTGTTTACTCCTGTATATCCTAATTAAAGACAAATATATCAAAATTAAAACAAGCAGCCGGTGCCTGTACTCTTAAGATCTGATTTAAGACCTTATTTGTTGAAATTGGTTGAGAATTAAAGAAACGGTGATCCAAAACCTAATGAAGATACAAAATAAAAAGTTGCACTTTTGTGTTCTAATCAATGGAAGCACGACGCTAGTTTTTCGTGCTAATCAATGAAAGCACGGCGCTGATTCTCTTGTTAGCGAACGCTTTGTATACAAACCAATAGGGCATGCAATGTGGCAAACTGCAACTTTTAAATTTGCATCTTCCTTGGGTTTTTTTGGATCGTCGTGCCTTTATTTCTTGAACAATTTCAACGAGTGATGTCTTAAATTCGAGCTAAAGGGTGCAGCTACTGGCTGCTGGTTCCAATTATGACATATCTGCTTTTGTTCAGGATATACAGGGGGTGAACGTAACTGGTACCTTAATTTTTTGGCTTACTGTATTTTGTAACCTGTACGTTTTACCCTTTTGTGTGATGAATGGTAATAACTTTTTTTAAGGTTTTAAGTTGTTTTTTTATTGCTGGGCATATTGTTAAACTACAGGGAAGTGATGAATTGAAACTATAATTGATGAGGCTCATTGAAAGTAATTATTGAATAGCATAGCATAATCAACTAGGAGGTTCTGTTTCGTATTAAAGTTGGACCTTTTTGTTAATTTTTATTAACAAAAACTGGCTACTTTTTTTAATTAAAAGGTCCAGTCAGTGGCCATATTTATATGCACAGTGTGTGGGGGGGTACTCACTGAAAATGAATGGGTGATGGGAATGCAGGTGGTAACGTGGGGTCACATTTACCCCTATTTTTCAAATCCCTCAGTGGGACCTTTTTTTTTTTTTTTTTGCTGTCACACAATGGCCCTTTTTAAAACGTTTTGAACATATTTTAGATAAGTTCTCACCAAATGACCCTATCTTTAACGAGAATTTTGTCATGTTTCCAAACATTTACTCAATTTTGACTCAAGTTTATGGCATCGAATCTCTCACCAAAAGACCACTATGTTTAATCTATCCGCACAGTACCAACCTCCCCCCCATCCATTCTTTATTGAGACATATAATGCTCTAATATTAAAATCAAAAATCAAAGTCTCGACATTGACAACCAGCTAATTTTCTGAAATGAATGTACATTTTGTAAAAAAAAAAAGAAGTAAGAATGTGATAAAATAAAAGCTAATATAAACTAAGTTTTATCTTCTTTATTTAATTTATACTTACTTTTATTAATTCAAGTTGAGTAAAGCGGATATCAAGTAAAGACACGATACACGACAGTTCTGGGGAGCGTATTCCAAACAAATACTGGTATTTGATAATGAGTAACCTGCTGGAAAAATGTTGGAATTCCGGATGCTAAGAACTATTCACTTCTTCTTCTTCTTCTTGGCTCTTCTACTTGCGTGTGCACCACTTACACCAAAGTGCAGTTGTACTGGGTTGCAGAATTGTACTGATAAAACAATCTTCCATGGATCGCTAATTGGACGTTACTGCAAATGACCGCTGAGGTTTGTGCATCTAACCATAGTCATGATAGTGGGATGGCCAGCACGTAAGACCGTATAAAATTAATGTTTTGGGTCTCGTCCCCTCCCAATTCAATTTCTGGGATTTTTTTAGGTGTTTCAAAAAATATTTAGACTTTGGAATGATCTATAAAAACTTCATACATATAAATAAGTTTATTAGAGAACAAGGATCATCTCAGAATCTCGTCATTTGAAAAAAGGGCCTCATCCTTTCCTCGAGCACTGTTAGACCGAAACTACTGACAATGCTCATTTTTCATTGAAAAAAAATCTTTCCCTCATTAATTCATGACAATCCTCTGGACGAGAACCAAAACATTAATTTTATACGGCCTAAATATAACGGTGACTGGTAATAAATATTGTTTTTCATTAAAAGTTCAGGTTCATTGAGTTTGACAGAAAAGTTCCTGAACATAATTTATAAATTTGATGACGACATGCAGATCTCGTCGTCTACTATTATAATAGTGGAGAGGTCACTTTGTGGCAACAAGGGTCCCGTGCAACAGTTTTGGACAAAGGTGGCAGCCGAGTTAGAATAATCGTTAAAATATCCTCTATTTGTTTAACCCGGCTGAATAACTAAGATATTTGTCTTGAAAAAATGTGTTTTCTGTGACTTTTTCCAATTTTTACCCAAAAATGTCAAATACTAAAGTAGCCATAACTTCAACAGAAAATTGACATGTTTCATCCTACCATATTGCAGCAAACGATTTGTTAAAACGTGCTTTTTTCATGATTTTTATCATGTTTTACCAAAAATTCCCATTTTTATGCTATTTTTTGAAGTGAAAATTTTATTTATTTGACATGTTTTATGTTCTTGATGTATATCCTGGTTCACTTGTCCTGTGAAGATCACTGTTCAGTCTATGCGTAAAATATTTTGCGTATAAAAATCCAAGCTCAGAAATGGTGCTGCTTTCTCCACACTTAACTCCATGCGCAATTCTCCAAACATGTAACTCCTTGCGCCGTTCTCCAAACTGGTGCTATTTTCACCTTTCACACAATTTCTTCAGGAAACAGTCCGTTTCCACTTACTTTGACAGATGTGTTGTTTCATAAACCAGACTTCAGCAAGTCGACAGAAGAATATAATTTCCTTTCTTGGAAGAGGTACGCCCTTTGACGTAAACTAGATCTTCTCCGACAACACTGGCAGGCAGTAGTACATTGACTACATAAAATATTTCTTGTTTGCAATTTCCTTTCTTTGAAGGATATGGACTGTAAGCACATTAGCTAGCCCAAAACAACACTATACTGTGAAGAATTATGTTTACATTTTCTTATATACTAAGCACGGGAAAATCCCATTATTTTAATAGCCAATTGCTATCATTTTTAAATGCTTAAAAGGAACTGAAGTCCATCATACTTATCTTCTCAATTTAACTTTGTACATGATATCCATACCCACCTAACTAGAAATCATAGTACAAGTACTTTGATTGTGCCGAAATTTAAATCAAATTCAGGGCTACGTACATTTAATGCAGCCAATGCATGGAATAATTTATCTCCGGTAGTTAGAGCAGAGTTGGAGAATATTTCAATAGGCCAATTCAAATCAGAAGTTTACATCCTTGTGTACATTGTATTTTTCAATTAATTTCATTATTATCACATAACTTTTTTTGTTGTATTTCTAGTTACATTTGTTTTGTTTTTAATGTGTACATCTTGTGTAAATAATTATGATGTTTGTATATAATGTACTTTGTATGAGGGCCTGCTTGGAGAGCAGTGCTTGTCACTGAAGCTGTTTTACCCTCAATAAAGAAAGATTTCTATCTATCTATTATTGCACAGCCTTTAGTCTTATTGTGTGTGAAAGTTTAAGGGCGTACTACACCCATATATTGGTTTGATTGGTCTAAAAAAATATTTTTTCATTTATAGCTAGGCGATATATGCACGGATCATGTGAAATAAAATAAAAAATAAAAAAAATAAATAAAAAAGGTGCTTTTAAACCATTGTATAGTTAAGTCATTTTAGCCCTATATATTTTTTGTTTACATGTATCCTAGTAACTCAGATGCGTGTTTCATAACAAACCATAATTTATTCTTTTCAACATGTTCAAGTAGGGTACATGAATAGAATACATTAAATCCTTTGTTATACCATCTATAGAAATGTACTCACTGATTATAACACTGAATAAATTAAATAGGCCTAATCTCTTCCACATAGACAATTTAATACTACACCATGTATTTATCTTCTATAATGTGTTGTTAGGAAAAGAGATTAAAAAGGCTATAAGGTCATCAAAGGTCAGGTTATAGGTCAATTGGTTCAGGTCAAATTCAGGCATCAATTTTGATACATGTGATAGTCTGTGATATCATACATGTCATAATGAGGCATCAATTTTGATATTTTGTCTCTTACTGGATACATAATGGAAATGTGTGAGGTGGATATACTAAAATACCTTGGGATGTAAATGATGAGTACAATTTAGATTGCCTAGTTGAGATGGATTGGGCAAATAAATATAAAATAGTTACCAAAATCACAAAAATGAAGCTTACGGGAAAACTACCTAATATGGTGGTATAGGTGACAAAAAATACAATCTTTTTCAACATTGCTGTAGTGTGGTTGTGGTAACCTGTTACCTATGGCTTAATTAAGTTTCAGTGAAATAGTGTCGCAAGTTCAAAATACAAAATATAGCTCAACATTGAAAATAGAAGCATTTTAACCGGTTCGTTTTTTGATAGTTGTGGAGCACCAAGTTCATGAAGTCATAAAAGAAATCAGGGACCACTTATTCCCATTTTACATATCAACATTATTTCCCTAATGTGTTAGCAACACATATCCAAAATTTTAACGAAATCCGTTGATAGTAAGCTTTCCAAAATGAAGTAAATTTAAAACATCAGTGATGTACCACCTTTTGGCTTATATCATTAGAAGCATGTACGCTTCATTGATACTGATGTCACCAATTGAACGAGAAGATTTGCCCCTTCATTTTGCATACCACTTTGTCCAATTTCTTTTTCTCATTTCTTCACAAAATGCAAAAAAATGCAAAAAAAATGCAATGGGTGTAGTACCCCCTTAAAACAAGTCTCCAACATTCACCTTTTTGATCCGTATGTTTCGGACTTTCGGTGAAACCCTTCTCCGTCATCAGCAGGCGGTAGCTAAATATATAAACTAATTGAATCATAAAGTCTTGAGAGTTCAGTTTGTCTGTTCATTCCTGACCTTTATTATTATTTTGGTAAATTCACACAAAATAAAGTAACAATACGGGAAATCCCGCAGGTTTGTTGTGCTTGTTTTTTTAAGCTTGACTTCCTCTTCTTTACTATACAATTAATAATGTTGGCATAAGTGCACGAGAGTAATGAAAGTTGACTTGTGGCCACATATTGATAATTTTTATCATCAGTGGCATTTTTCTATGATCACATAAACTCTGTACCTTTGTCTTTCAAACAACACATGCACTCAGTACGCAAGTGTCCAACGCACTGAAGGGTCTATTGTGTCCGATTTGAGCGCTGACATATTGGAAAATGTTGCCAATCAATATTCATGAGAGTGTACATTCAACGTCCAGTTATCGAAATTGGGTGACTTGTGTTTGGCAGGAATGGGCGTTTTAATAACGTAACGTATTATGGGTAGACGAGGTATTGTTGGTCGAAGCAACCTAAAAATCGATTTTCATTATCTAGATCCACATATTATTGAAAATTAACGCCTTGGTGTTTTGCAACAAAAGTTCATTCTACAAATCGTATACTTTGCAAACTTGCTTAATTTATTGTTGTTATTGAGTTATGTACGTTTTACAAAAGTGTTGTTGTTTCAGCCCTCTTTACAACATAACTCAAGAACCGCAACACCTATCAAAGTATATCTGTGATATTTTAATTCTTCTACACACTCTCTATGAATTGAGCAGTGCAGTTTTTTGTCAAAGCTCACTACCATTCGTAAGATGCTGTGAACTACCAAATCACAACAGTTTAAAATAATTAATAACCTTAAGGTTTTGGCATCATTAAATGGCTGCCTAGTGCTGTTATATGATTTCTTTGATGACTTCATCAACTTGGTGCTCCACAACTATAAAAAAAACCGAACTTGTAACAATGCTTCAATTTTCAATGTTGAGCTATATTTTGTATTTTTAACTAGCGACATTATTTCACTGAAATTTATTAAGCCATAGGTAACAGGTTACCACAACCAAACTACAGCAATGTTGAAAAAAAAATTGTATTTCTTGTCACTTATACCATGGTTTTTCGTAAGCTTCACTTTTGTGATTTTGGTAACTATTTTACCTTTCTAAATTGTAAAAGGGTTCACAAAAAATAACTCCCCCCTAAAAATTACAAAACATATCTTTGCATAACTTGACATATATTTCGTTGATTTGAAACATTAAAAACCTGTGAATAAATGAATAATTTTTCTACCCTCCCAAAGTTCCTTTTTTTTTATTTTTTTTTTTGGCAAAAAATAAACACTTTTTCAATAATGATGCTTTTAAAAAAAGTTGCACTTTTCCACATCTTATACATGTAATGTACAAAAACATTCTCGATATCAATGTTTTGATTGATTTAATGGTGTTTTTGTTTTCTTTAATTTTTATGTATGCGATAACCAGGGACAGGCGATTTGCGCGGAAAAAAATAGCAAATTGCGCGGAGATTGCGCGGAACTTTTTTTCAGTATCCCTGCCCATAGGAAAAAAATAGCCAATTGCGCGGAGATTGCGCGGAAAAAAAGTTCCGCGCAAATCGCCTGTCCCTGGCGATAACCCAGTCACCCATGCAATCATCTTGCAGTATAAAACAATGAGCCATTGACATGTACGGGGTATTTCTAGAAAGTTTTATTGAGCCGGTGTTTCAAAAATGGTAAAATCAATTGAGGAGTTACAAAACATTTCTTTGCCTAAGTTAACATTCATTTTGTTGATTTGAAAAATTAAAAACCTTTTTAGTAGGCATATTTTTGCT
Source organism: Amphiura filiformis (assembly GCF_039555335.1). NCBI lineage: Eukaryota > Metazoa > Echinodermata > Ophiuroidea > Amphilepidida > Amphiuridae > Amphiura > Amphiura filiformis. Next base: position 33,979,383 of record NC_092644.1, on the reverse strand, counting down.
ATCCTACCAAAGTTATCCCTTCTCAAAATTCTTTTGTTTTGGAAAAAAATAATCACATTTTTCTAAAATAATGCATTAAAAGAATTACACTTTTCAACATCCCATACATGTAATGTACAAAACTTTCTAGATATCAATGTTATTGATTTAATTGTTTTGTTTTTCTTAACCTTTCTGTCTCTGATCCCTTAGTCACCCATGCAACCGTCATGTAGTGCAAAATAATGATTCGTTGAAACTAATTTAAATATTGACATAAATAAGGATGCGGAAAAGTGCAACTTTTTCTAATTTTGACAAATGTGATTATTTTTTGCCAAAACAAAAAGTGGGTTTTTTTTTTAAAGAACTTTGGGCGGGTAGAAAAACGAGTCCTTTATTCACAGGTTTTTAAATTTTTCAAACCAACGAAATGTATGTCAAGTTATGCAAATCTATGTTTTGTAATTTTAAGGGGGGTTATTTTTGTGAACCCTTTATATCCACCACACAGTGGCGTAGCCAGGATTTTGGAACCGAGGGGGCACAACTTGTAAATGTACCGACGGAAATAATTTTTGCCGACGGAAGTTGTAATTTGTTCATCCAATTTATTTTTACATGGTTGGAAAAAGTGAAGAGCAAACAAACAAAAAATTATTATTATTTTTAGGTAAAATTCAATTTCATTCACAATTTTTCATTATTTTTTTATAATTCTCACCGTTTTTCTGTCACCCTGGGTAAAAAACAGTCTATTGTTAACCCTATTATTTTTTCACCAACGCCTTCCGTCTACCGACGGCCTTACATGAACCGACGGACATGACGAGCGGGGGGGGGGGGGGCACCGGCACCCTCCCCCACTGGCTACGCCACTGCCACCACATGCCTTTTCAATATATATCCAGTAAAAGACAAACTAGAGAAAATATCAAAATTGATGCCTCATTATGATATCACAGACTATCACATGTATTTCAAAATGGATGCTTAAATTTGACCCGAACCAAGTGACCTGCCCTATGATGACCTATAGCCTTTTGAAATCTCTTTTCCTAACAACACATGATAGAAGCTACATAGTATTAAATTGGCTATGTATCCACTGTGGAAGAGCTTGTTTAATTTATTCAGTGTTATTTAGCATGCATGGCTGAATACATTTTCTATAGATAGTATAACAAAAGATTTATTGTATTCTATTCAAGTACTCTACTTGAATAGAATAAATTATGTTTTGTTATGAAACACACATCGGAGTTACTAGGATACAGTAAACAAAAAATATATAGTGCCAAAATGATTTACTATAATGGTTTAAAAACACTTTGTATGTAGAGATATTTTATAAGTTCAGGACATGAGGTGATGAACATATTTATGTACTTCATAAATTTGCAAGAAAAAAGAAGAGGCCCCTTCAGCTATCAACAGAAATATATTACAATGTCCGTTTAAAAGATATGTGTCATCCTCTGTCGCCCTATTACTAGTACGTACTCTAACAAAGTATTTCCATCTGATGATCATTTTGCACACAACTTTGTAGCCATCTCTGAAGTCTTCGTTAAAAGCATATATCAAAAAATTTACAGAGCTGTTGGAAAGACACATGTGACCAGCAATGAAATGTATCCAGAATGGTACTGGTATATAGAAATACAGCCCAAATGATACTGTAAATGGTGTCCACATTATAACAAATACCACGAAAATGGTGCCAATGACTTTTAGAAGGCGTTTGTCTGCTGGGTTGACTGAAGCGTTTCCAGTGAAGGATTGCTGACGAACAAACCGATAAATAAGCACATAGCAAATGCCTATAATGGGGAATGCAAGTCCAGGGACTGCACACACTACCAAAATGTATCTGATATCAGCATCTCTGTAAGAAAAACAACATGCAAGTATTTCAGGATTAAATTCGTGGCGCGACCAACCGATAACATGGATAAAATTCACTAAATCCACTAAAAACCCTACCACCCATATGAGCACCACCATCAATGGCATTGTTATTCTGTTGTACATCTTGACATGGTTCGTTTGGTGACATATAAATATGTATCTTTCTAAAGCTATAAAAGCGATTGAGTAAAGAGAGGCGCCGCAACAGGAGACAACCAAGAATCCAATAATTTCGCACAATGAATCGTGTTGCTGGAGGAAGGATCCCTTATCTAATGCCCCGACCACAGCGAACGGAATCACCAAGGAAATAACGAACAGGTCCGCTATAGCAAGGTTTACAACAAAGACATTGTGAACACTACGTAACTTCTTATGGGCAGAAACAGCAGCGATAACGAGGGTGTTCCCCAAAGTTCCAATTATGGCCACCAATGGCATGATAACAGCAACAGCTATCACCAAAGGTTCTGGTATATTATCTTGATAATGTATAGTCGCTGGCGTGGAATTACTGCTCTGTGTTGGATCCATTTCTCAGCTAGATAGTTGCTGTAAATTCATATGAGAAAGCAATACGTATATTGTTAGAATCGTAGCCGAGAGTTGAGCATGTCATGAAATAGTGTGTTAAAAGAAACCAATGGTGTTGTAACATTTGCCAACTGACTTGAACACACTTTTTCTTAAAGGGGCTCTAACAGATTTTGCCAAAATAACAAAATAAACTAAAATAAATGAGAAAACATTGTCTTATTTTGATAGATTAAATACTCAAAGAGCCTACCGAGCAGTATTTTATATTATATAGAGACAAAACTATTGCACGAGACCCTATAACCACAAAGTGGCTTCTCTACTAATATCTAATTTATACTTACGATTAAGGGATCTAAAATGAGCGTTTATTGCGTTTCGACAGTATTTTTTGTGGAACATGAGAGCACCTCAGACCTATCGAATTGCATTCTGAATACGAAGCATGTCTTTCTGATATCAAATAATTTTCATTTTTTGAAAATCACAATATAATACAAATTTTATGACAAATTATAAAAATTTGATATTTTTCAAATTTTTGATATATAACAGTACTCGAAGTAAATTATATAAATCTAATGACATATTCTTAAAGTGTATGTAGCAGAGAGGAAAAGCCGACGGTCAATTGAAAATTTTGACCTTTCATATTGAAGATATGGATTTTTTCCCCAAAAAGACCTAATATTTTTTGGTGTTTTGGAAAAAAAAATCCATATCTTCAATACGAAAGGTCAAAATTTTCAATTGATCGTCGGCTTTTCATCCACCTACATACACTTTAAGTATAAGTCATCAGATTTATAAAGTTTACTTCAAGTACTGTTAAATATCAAAAATATCAATTTTAATGATTTGCCATAAAATGTGTATTAAATTGCGAATTTCAAAAATCAAAATTATTTGATATCAGAATGACATTCTTCGTATTCAGAATGCAATTCGATATGTCTGATGTGCTCTAATGTCCCACAATAAATACTGTCCAAACGTTCATACCCCAGCCCTTAATTCAAGTTGAATAAAGTGGATATCAAGTAAAGACACAACAGTTCTGAAGACAGCGTATTACAGACCAATACTAATATTTGAAAATGAGTAAAAGTATTGGAATGCCGGATGCCAAGAACCAACTGTCACGGTGCCTGGTAATAAATAGTGTTTTGAATTAAATCAGGTTCATTGAGTTTAAAAGAAAAGTTCGTGAACATTGTAAACAAATTGATGACATGTGGATCTCGTAGTTAACTAGTATTGGCATTGATTGTGACGATCGCTTGACGTTTGTGTAAGATATTTATATCACAACCGCCTCACAGTGTCATCGCCCCGATATCTTCATGGCAGAAATCGCCATGGTAGGTTGAATCCACAGCCACGCATGGCCATTTTGTTCCGACCTTTGAGACGCATAATGAGCCGAGGGACATCCGACTAAGGCTACTGACAATAGCCTGGTAATTGACCTCTGTGTGTGTGAGTGAGCATGTATACGCCATTGATGAGGTCAATGGTCATATGCTTTTAGACTGCTTGCACGAGTGAGTGCAGCTAGCCTACGCTGCGCTATAGTTCGCCACATATAAAATCAGAATATTTTTGTCAGTTTTCATATCCGTTGAACACGTATATTCAAGTGCAAGGAACAAACTATGGCTTCTTTAGACTAAATCAATTACGGGAGATATTCATCATTTTCTACCCCGGTATCCAAAGATTTATCGTCTGAATATCAAATCGTGCATAGCACATTCACGTGTATCGAACCCGGGTATTCATTTCAGTGTCTCTGCTGTATAATGTAATTATTAACCGGGCGATGTCGGTGTGCGCCTGATATATTGTGGTCCTATTGTTGTTTGCTCTTCTTTCTTTCTTTCTTCCTTTCATTCTTTCTTTCTTTCTTTCTTTTGTTATTATCCAAAAGAAGCACCAACACAGGCTAATTGTTAACAGTGTGGTGGATGAATTTAGAAGGAATCACAAATTGCTTCTAAGTTGGCAAATTGTATTCTGTAAGGGACTGTGGAAGATCATGGCAAAATTTAGGTGCCCTGACAAAATCCTCACTATATTGTCCGCCGAATAGAGGTTATTCGTGTTCTAAAAGCTGCATATCCTATCAATGACTGCTATACCTTGTTTAGGACTTTCAAAAGAAGTACCTGCATATGCAACCATGACTGTTTTAAAATAGCCCGCCAAGAGTCATGCAGGTAACTCCGAGGTCGTGCATTGAATTGGTTTGAATGAGGAATACTACGGGAATCAGCGCCTTTTGTTAGAAGTCACACTTGAGCACACTGCAGTTACTGTCCGTTTCCTATACACAATACACATAGCTCTCACAACTGACGCGTGACCTCTACAATTAGTGTATGTTAGAAGTATAGGCAATTGCCTAGTTATCGTCACTGTGTGAAAAATAACCGGCCAATATTTAAAGTATTCTCTGAAATTCTAGAAAATATAGTTTTGTAACATGTCCTAAATTTTTAGCTAATTTAGGTGTTTGGAAATATTCGCACTTTGGTCTTTTAGTGTATGTTATAAGTAATAGGACATTGCCTAGTTAACGTCACTTTGTGAAAAATAACCGGCCAATATTTAAAGTATTCTTCTGAAATTCTAGAAAATATATTTTTGTAACATGTCCTAAATTTTTTGCTAATTTAGGTGTTTGGAAATATTCGCACTTTTGTGTTTTAGGAAGGATATGTAAACGACAGATATAGTGATTAGTTGATCAAAAACTTCCTTCACCCAATGAAATTTGGGGAGATGCACAGACAATTGGTGGATGTGCCACAGCGTCCACAGCAGGTAAATCATTCTTTTTCCTCAGCATGAATCACGTGGAATTGTAATAACACCATCAAGTGCCACTTTACAAAATAAACTGTACTATATGCTTATACTCCGTTGGTGAGCAACGGGTGATTGGTATTTCACTAATAAGGTAGCTCACTTTTCTGGACGCAAGAAAAGCCTAGGAGTCCTATCTGGTTGGCTAGAAACTGATAGCTTATATGGAAAGGTTTCTATACAAAAACGATTCTCCCATCTACGCAGTTTCCACCTCGATACACCTGAGCACACATTTTCGTCCAAGAGCTTCCAAGCAGAGAACAGCAAGCAGTGTGAATTGTCTCCACACAGTCTTTGATAACACTACACGGTTGAGTGCATAACGCAATTCAATGTTATAGCAAGTCGAATGTGGTAAATCTGTTGAAAACTACCTATCCAAGCACATTTTTTGTCCAAAATGTAGGTTTTAAAACTCAAAACCTCAAGTGTTCCTTACAATATTTTTCAAATTTTATGTTATTAAATGAAAAAGCACACTTACATTGTCCATAATACTAGCGTCATTAGAATTAGCAATGGCCAATTCTCTTTAAATTGCAACTCTTGTACTATACTTCGCCTGTTTTGTCAAACGGTTGTATATTCAATGAAGCTGTTTTCGAGAAAATGATGCAGGCCGTAAGTAGGCTTTGAGCGAGTGCTTTTGACATCAGATGATGCGTGATGTCGCAAAGGGCCTATAATGATTTGCAAATCACACCGTAAATTCTACCTTGAGTAGATAACGAGCAAACAAGCAAACAAACAACAACAAAATAGTATAATTTTTGTAGTATATTTTATAAGTAACTACTATCTTGAGTAGATAGCGGAAAAAACAAACAAACAAATGAACAAAAAACATCAAAAACAAACATTCCTAACAGATGTTTTCTAAATGTGTAAAATATTTTCTGTAGTTTTATTAGGCCCGAAATGCTATCTTCAGAAGATAGCTGTTTGCGCGTTCCGAGAATATGATGCAGGCCGTAAGTGGGCAATGCTCGCGCGTGTTCACAGAAAATAATACATGTCGCAACGGGTGATTTGCAAATCGCACCTTAAATGGTATCTTAAGTAGATACAAACAAACAAACAAACAAACAAACAAACAGACAAACAAACATGAAATATAAAAAATATACCAAATGATCTTTCTGACTCGTCTCATGCTAAATCTATGATTTCCTTCATTTTTTGTGTGTATTATTTCATTAGGTTTAAAATGCTATCATCAGTAGATAGGCCGAACAAAATATATTCAACCTTTCTCAATTTCTTTGTAATTTATAAATAAATACTATCTTGAGTAGATAGCGTAAGGCTAACAAGCAAACAAATAAACAAACAAACAAAAAACATCAAAACAAACTTTCCTAACAGACGTTTTCTAAATTTGTGAAATATTTTCTGTGTTGTTTATAAGCCCGCAAAGCTGTTTGCGAATTCCGAGAAAATGATGCAGGCCGTAAGTAGGCTTTGAGCGCGTGTTTTTGACAGCAGATGATGCGTGACGTCGCAATCCCTGTACACATGGGCATTCTCACATTGTCCAAGAAATACCCGCTATTAAAGTTTGACTGGTCATGTGATTAGAACCCGGATTAGAAGATCTTTCTAAGAAGATCTTCAGAGAACTGAAGTATGGGAAGCGATCACATTTCGCCAGAAGAAGGGCTTCAAAGTTGCAGAGCTTCAATGTGAATGTGGAAAACTGGGGAATCCTGGCTTGAGAATAAGATCCCTGGTGGAGTATCATTGTGGATTGTGCTATCACCTCAGAGGCAAATCCCCGGGAAACAAATAGAATTAAAGAGACTGAGGAATAAGTGGCTACACAAATCCAGTCAACAGGAAAGTATCTGGGAGCACACTGGCAACCTTTCTTGTAACGTTTATCACAGACTGTTCTGCGCACGAATTGGTCTCATTAGCCATATACACACTCAGCTATCTCGAACTTCTTTTCCACTGTTTTCATGGTCATCCTCATTTTGATGGACGAACAGTATCGTAAAAACGCGATAGTTAGCATATGTGTTTACTATCGAGCGCTAAAACATGCAAACATGAAGAGCCCCATCCACTAAAGTGTAAAGCGTTTTGAGCAAATCATTGATAGCATAGTTATATAAGAATAAGTGTGCGAGTAATGGTTTGAAGTCACACAAGTATACCTGTGCGAGTAATGGTTTGAAGTCACACAAGTATACCTGTGTGAGTAATGGTTTGATGTCACACAAGTATACCTGTGCGAGTAATGGTTTGTGAAGTCACACAAGTATACCCGAGTAATGGTTTGAAGTCACACAAGTATACCTGTGCGAGTAATGGTTTGAAGTCACACCAGCATACCTGTGCGAGTAATGGTTTGAAGTCACACAAGTATACCTGTGTGAGTAATGGTTTGAAGTCACACAAGTATACCGAGTAATGGTTTGAAGTCACACAAGTATACCTGTGCGAGTAATGGTTTGAAGTCACACAAGTATACCTGTGCGGGTACAACTTTTCTTGTGACGCTACTTGACACACAATGTTCTTTTGACACACTAGTCTGAAGTCACACAAGTGCACTGACACACAAGTGGGGGTGTGTGAGTAGGGGTGAACCTGCAAATGTGTGTCTCAACCCCGGTCTCAACCCCATTAGCTCAGTTGGTAAAGCGCCGAACTTCAGTACAATTTCATGTTTTCAAAAGCATTCGATAGTAAGCACATATGATAATTATTGAGTTTTTACGGTATAGTATAGAGTGAAACATGTTTATATATAGGTCAATCTGAATACAAAATGTTGTACCTTATATGGATTTGGTAGTTTCATTATTAGTGATATGATAGTGATAGTTTACGGCCTTACAAAAATAAGAAGCATTAAAACACACTACAGCAATAAACCAGGAACAATAATACAGGAAAAAAAGATATTAGAAAAACTGTATCCACCAGAAGCTGCATCCTGAAGTAGCTGGACATACCATTCCTCTTGTGTGTCAGCTACATTTGTGTCAATATTTGTCACGCAGTCATGCAGTTGAGTGACACCACCTAACTTTCATAAACAAACTCTTATAGACGAATCCAATTTCACGCATTCCTACTCCTCAATGGCAGCCATAGCCGCGACGGGGACCCAGCTATCTCACCTAAAACGTAAAATGATGCGGCCTTGAAGGGTATTTTAAACTGCATTCTATCACCCGTGTTACACGTAGACAAAAGAATGATGACAGTTTACAACACAAAAGAATCTAACATCGAATTTTAAGCGGGTTTAATCCACCCAATTGGGCACTCACAACACCTGTTTGGTGCATGCGGGGAACCAAATATGGCCGACCAAATCCTGACTATGACTTGGCTTGTTGGATTCGTCTATAGACTAGTAAATTATGCAATAAATTCAAGAAATACGAATTCATTTATTTTCAGTGTTATTTATTCCACATCATTTATTACAAGGCTTTTCTCACAACGGGGCTGTCCACACCATGCTTTACAACTGAATCTATCAGGACTATATGGGCCTTATTTGGCAGTGGAAGTGTACATTGAGCTGCTATTAACCCACTGGCTTTAATACTTGAAAGTATATGCAGGTAAAACGTGGAAATAAAATGTCGCATTTTCAAACTGCAATAAAAGTCACATGTTAAAACAAGTTCGCCTGGCTAATGCTCTCTCTACATCTTTCGATTGCACTAACTGATTTTTGGTATGTTCCATGTATATATAGGGAAAATACTGATACTGTAGTTTAAAACAGAAAACAATTAACTTAAAGTACCTATTTGTGTCCGTTGAAAAACACAACTGTAACAAAATCAAACTAAAAAAACGATTATTTGTACCAGTCTTATTATTTTGTATAATTCTTGCAGCAACCCAGCAACCACAAAAATGTTTTAAAACATAATAAAACATTCTATAAACATGTTTTGTTTAAAATGTTTTAGTAACATTTATATGTTGGGTTTATATTAAGGTCACAAAAACATTATATATGAAAAAACAATACATTTTCAAAATAATGTTAAAATGTTCTTGTTAAATATTTAACGGCAAACATTTGTGCAAAAATATTTTGTCAACACTTAAATAACATTATGTTATAATGTTTTGCAGCAAGTTTTCAAATACAGTTTTGAATGTTAATATGGGAACATTTTATACCCTTTATAAACGCAACATTTAAACATGTGTAAAACGTTTCGTGTTTGCTGGGAAAAGCACACAGATAATTGAACATAAGGTGGTATATATAAATTCAGAATACCACAAAACCAAATCGAGGTGGTATGCATATAATTATACCACATGTGATGATGCATATAAATATACCAAATAAGTTGGGACTTGATTGTGTAGCACCAAATGAACACTGAATGATTTATTATGATCTGCAAAAATTGGAATATGGACATAATTATTATACAACCACTTTATTATAATGTGATTCTCATCAGCAAAGTATACACAAACAAGATTCTATATTGCACTAATTACTATGATACAAAAGGCTGTTCCATTTAAAAATCACACTCCCGCCCCCTTGAGAAAGATTTTGGATATCAAACCAAATTCAACAGTCTATATTCAGATCCAACCATGTTCATCCATATGAAGTGGAAAAAGTGTGAAAGATTTTGTAATTCCATCCAAAATTGTCTAATTTTAGGCCAAATTGTACCAAATTCAACTGGATTTGATCAACCATTTCAAACAGAATTTAACACAAAACTAGCAAATATTTCCAGCTGGATTTAACATAAGGTGCAACTGGAATTGAGATGGCAGCAACATCTCCTACAGGGGGTGTATGAATTTCAAATGGAACAGCCCAATTTGAAAGTCCTAGATTATCAAATAAAAGTGAATGGGCACTACAATGTTTGCCAGGCAACTGCAAGAAATTTGTTCATTAAAAACATTTTTTAATTTTAATCGGGGAGGAGGTGAGACACTATTGACACCATTTCATTTCAACAGTAACTTATTTTAACCCATTGCTATAACAATACAATGTCAAGCACACATTTAACATTTTTTGATGCATTCCATTAAGGGATCTAGAATGAGCGTTTATTGTGTTTCGACAGTATTTTTTGTGGGACATGAGAGCACCTCAGACCTATCGAATTGCATTCTGAATCTGAAGCATGTCTTTCTGATATCAAATAATTTTCATTTTTGAAAATCACAATATAATACATAAATTTTATGACAAATTATAAAATTTGATATTTTTCAAATTTTGATATATAACAGTCCTCGAAGTAAATTATATAAATCTAATGATATATTCTTAAAGTGTATGTAGCTGGGAGGAAAAGCCGACGGTCAATTGAAAATTTTGACATTTCATATTGAAGATATGGATTTTTTCCCAAAAAGACCTAATTTTTTTGGTGTTTTGGAAAAAAATCCATATCTTCAATACTTTAAAGGTCAAAATTTTCAATTGATCGTCGGCTTTTCATCCCACCTACATACTCTTTAAGTATAAATCATCAGATTTATAAAGTTTACTTCGAGTACTGTTAAATATCAAAAATATCAATTTTTAATGATTTGCCAAAATTATTTGATATCAGAAAGACAGTCTCCGTATTCAGAATGCAATTCGATATGTCTGATGTGCTCTAATGTCCCAAAATAAATACTGTCCAAACATTCATACCCCAGCCCTTAAGGTATATTGCTGATAGCAATTGAAAAGTGATGCATGCTGGGAATGAAAAGGTCATCGCGGGTGATGAATTCGATAACTTTGGAGCCCTTTTCATTTCCAGCATGCCTCATGTTTGCCTAATCATTGCTATCAGCAATATACCTTATTTACGGATGAGAATATGGTTTTACCGAATACGATGACTATTTACCTACTAAATGTATGAATGACAGGTGTCTCACCTCCACACCCCCTCCGATGTCCCCCTAACCCGGCAGTTTATAAAGGTCTCTGTATGAACCATCTTGATTTCACCCAGTGACATGGTCCCCCTACAGCCACCAACGCAACCTTAATTGCAAATGACCAAGTCCAATATTTTGCAGTTGCACCTCTGCTCTCAAAAGGTTACATTTTAAAACTTTTGCAACAAAATCCCTTGCAATGCCGGACAAAAATAATATGAAACAGCAAACCTTTTTTTTTTCTAAATTCTAAGCTACATTATTTGGTTTCAAGACATCTTACATAATATAAAAACATAATTTAAATAAAAATGAGTTGTCTCATTGTTGATTTCAATGCTTCAGTTTTCAGATAAAATAAATGTTGCGAAGTGCTGCATGCTAACCAATGAGCAATGACTTATGCTATAGCCTGGATACCTAGAGAAGCTCTATATTAGCAAAATGAATACAAGTTCATGCATAATACCCTCAAAATTACGTAACCCTTATGTATTTGGTCAATAGCATGACAACAATAACCACTCAATTCCAGGGCTCGGTGCAACATCTCCATTTTTGGTAAAAATGAGATTTTGATAACAAAAATGAGATTTTGATAGCAAAAATATTCTCCATTTTCAACGCCAATAACGCCATTGACCAGTGAAACATATCCTTATATATACAAAGGCCTACGAGGCCAGAATTCTTAAGGTATATTGCTGATCGAGATCGATGGGCAAACATGATGCATACAGGGAATGAAAAGGGCTCAAAGGCTATCAAATTTGTCACCCGAGATCGTGAATTTGAGCCCTTTCCCTTCCCAGCATACATCACTTTTGCCTTTCGATTGCTATCAGCAATATACCTTATTAAACGTAATTTTCTCAAAATGGCTAGAATGGAGTTGAAGCTTGTTGCACCAAGCCCTCAAAATGTTGCTTACAAAAACTGCCCTCGTCCAGACCTTACAATGAATGCTTGTTTTTGTTTAACAGTGATCATTCTCACCGTAAGTAAACAATTTCTCACTATTGTTTGCTTGATTGACACAGCAATCATTTGCACAAAGGTTTACATACATTTACGAGTTGTATTTTGTACAATGTTGTGAAATCAAGCACTTTTTTTTATGAATACATAATATTTATAAATATGATCAGCAAATTTTACAGTGCACCCTGATATATATTAGCACAATGCATAGTATGAGGCTACAAACAACCAATGTTACACATGGAGGGATACACCAAATGATCCCCAGAATACAACTAGGATTCTCCAATGTTCACTCGCTCATAGACCTCAGAATTACACATAATGATCCCCCAAATACACACAGGATTCTTAAGTATGCACTCACAGATCTCAAAATTAATACAAATTACACACTTAAGAATCCTAGAAATACACCCAATATTATCAAGAATGCATGCACTCAGACATCTTAGAATTACACCTAATAATATCAAGAATACACACAGGATTCTCCAGATCTCCAAATTACACCTAAAAATCCCAGGAACACACCCAAGAGCTTTCAGAATGCACTTGTGGTTTGATAATTACACCCAATGATCGTATTGTAGTTCAGACTAGGTGAGCCTGTATACCACATAGCTCGGCCAAATCTTTAACATTGTATGAAATTCCCCATTGTATTGTCACTTATGGGGATCAAATAGTGCACCTCCAAGTCGTTTCAGCATTGGCGTCTTAAAGAATTTGTGGTACAAAGGTTTGTGTATGTAGCAGTAAAATTGGCACAACGCATTACACAAATATCCCAAACAAGAACGCACTGGTGAATGTTGCAAGCATGGTGGAAAAAACTGGAAATACACTATTTTCCCTGCCATTAGCAAAACCAAGTTCTCCTGATCTAGCCTCTTTGACAACAGTCCAACCTCTCTTATCCGGACCTCTTTTATACAGATCTCTCTGTTATCCGGCTGTGAAATCTTCACAGCAAAACATGTTTCTGATGATTTGACACCTTAATTCTATGCTCTGAATGCTTAGAATGACATATCTATGTTACATAAATCACTCAGTCAAATGCCATCTTTTAGTGTTATGACCCCATGTTGAAACAATATTTTGTTATCCCAATTTCAGTATTTGGGACAGTCAATGCAGATTTACATGTAATTCCCTTATCCAGATTTTTCACTTATCTGAACAATGCTTGGTCCCATTATGGCCGGATAAAAGAGGTTGGACTGTATAACAGTCCATTTGGCTTCCTGGAGGCAGTGACATCAATACTTTGTCTTAGTTATTTCACACGTGTACAGATGCACCGCATTTGATCACACGGTCACAGTGCAAGTTTGAGTCAACACACTTGATTCAATACTGCTCCAACTTGAGCAAGCACTGATGTCAAATTGACTATAAATTGCATCCAAACATATCCAGAATACCATAAAGATTCGCCTAATAACGCTATGTGTTCCCTTGACGTAAGTGGCCTTTTAAGCACAACCTAAATGTGCCCTCCCATAAAATTCCCACCAGCAAATAAGAACACAGAACCTTATTTCTTGTTTGGAATACAGAGGAGCGACCTTTATGAAATTTTGACCCAAGGCAAAGGAGCCCAAGTGCGCCATTCGGCGAACCTTTATGGTATTCCCAATCTCAATGTATAAAATACATTTTAATCTTCCCCTTGAATACATACAGATTCCATCTCCATGATTTACTTCAGGCAGTGCATAAAAAATCCCTTATATACACTCATAGATCCTCAAAATACACCCAAGAATCTTATCACAATCAAGTGTGATTCTCAAAGATACACCCAAAGCTTTGTGAATACACCCAAATTAAATGGGATTCTCAAGGATACACCCAAAGCTCTTGTGAATAGACCCAATCAAGTATGATTCTAAAGGATATATCCAATGCTCTTGTAAATACACCAAAAAAATTGGGTGTGATTCTCAAGGATACATCCAATGCTCTTGTGAATACACCCAAATCAAGTGTGATTCTCAAGGATACATCCAATGCTCTTGTAAATACACAAAAAAAAAATGGGTGTGATTCTCAAGGATACATCCAATGCTCTTGCGAATACACCCAAATCAAGTATGATTCTCAAGGAAACATCCAATGCTCTTGTAAGTAAATACACCCAAATCAAGTGTGATTCTCAAGGATACACCCAAAGCTCTTGTGAATACACCCAGAACTTCAGGAATACACCTTAAAATCTTGGAAATTCACCACATACATTATTTTCTTCACGTGCCAAAATATATCGACAGTATTTCTTTCACTCACGCGCCTATGTACAACAGCTAGCTAGCTACAATTACAATTTCCACACAAATACACATCAAAATCTGTTTGACTTTATGATGATTTACATGCAGTATGATCAATTATGTACAGTGCATGTTTACAATGTTTACAGTCATGAATAAATTAAGGCACATTTTCATGTCGCTGAATGGTTAATACAGGGCTACAAATTATTAGGAGATTTTTTAGGCTATCCACTATCTACATGGGGGAAACACTTGCTGCCTTCTCTTAGTCAGCTGAATGCAAGATGGATGTAAGTGCATAGTAATAACATAAGCACTTATGACCTTCTTGTATTCAACTGATACACTGTACATTGAATGCAAGGTCATAAGTACATAGTAATAACAAAGCACTTATAATCTTCTTGTATCCAAGTGTCATAATGTCAATATACATACAACTCTTTCCTTTTTATTTTTTTGGATCCAACTCTCTCAGAAGAGATTCTTCAAGTCCTGAAAATATTTCAGCCATTTTATTGGGCCACATTATGTACTTAATCAAGTTTTAAGTACATTTTATTGAGTTACATTATGTACTTAATCAAGCGTTAAGTAAAGTTTTTGTATCAATTAAAAATTATGTTATCTTTGCAAATACTATATAGCAAGCATGTTTTACAACTTATAGATATCAGACAGAAAGAGACTGATGTTGAAGAGAGAAGAGGGCACATACTTGCTGAGTCACATATGTGATCCACTTTTGAAGACTGAGGAGTCTAACTGCAACCAAATCCTGTTTCCAGGGAAAGTGGTGCAGCTTATATAATATCTGATGATAATATCCATGTCGTGGAGAAATCTCAAGCTGTGTCCCCAAATGCGCACTGTCACTGACCTCACTAGAGCAAAAAACGCTAGAGAAAATTATATGCCAAGCAGGTAAATATTAAGGTTACCTGCTTAAGGTGCCAAGAACAGGTCAAAGGTCAACCCTTAATTTTATGCTTCTTACTAATTCAGCCAGACTGGACAAATCTATACTTGAGGCACTCAAGGTATCTTCTTGAGCTGCTTTGTAAATTGTGTTATTTCAGTTTAAATCCATACACCCCCTATGAAAGACATGACCTTAATCTCCTCTCCTACACAGGGGGTGTAATATTCAAATGAAGTCTCCCATTCAGATAACCTTCAATTGAAATTCACATTCCCTTGTGGAAGATTCAGATAACGTCTTCCATAGGGTATGGACTTCAACTGGAATAGCCCATTTTCATGTATTTCACATTACTTGACCTGAATTTCTGAAGTTTTAATACATACATCTCAAGATAACTTTTATGTAAAACATTGGGCAATAATTGTTGGAATCATATAGGCACACCATCAAAATCAAATATAGTGGTTTTTAGATTATAATCGCAAATTTGATTAGATTATTTAGCAACTGCAGTATATCAATTATTACAAAACTTATTTTGATGTTGGTCCCAATGTGTAGGTTACTTAAATATTATAATAGCGAAACACTGTGCCAGGACCTTCTTAAAGATTAAAAGCTGTGTGGTTCTTATTTTGTCTTTAGAATTACAAATCACAAGACTTCAACAACCGAACAAGTCTTGGTGCTTCATTATGCGCAGATGCACATTTACGTGTACACGCAAGTCACGCATCCCAACATGTTTTATAACCAGCGGCAAACAAGGACATGATACACAAAATAGAGTTCTTGCTATCAGACACACACTGAGTTTTCAAGTGTTTTATATCTAGAAACACCATATCTAGGAATGATTCCTGTGCATCCACTAATGTACAGAGATTTCTTGTGTGTGTCCCTGTTTGCCGGTTACCAACCCCCCCCCCCCCCCCTACATACATACACATACCCCCTTGCACCCCCACACAAACACCCCATCATAAGACAAATACACACCGATTATATTCTTCTTTGGCAAGATGAAAATGGAAAATACAAAGGTGAAACTAACAGAGGTATTTTAGAGTCTGCTTTGGTGAAAATATAAATCAATAACTAACTTTCTATAGGCTCTATTTAAGTTATAGTTGTCTCACATTTCCCAGCAACATTTCAGTTTGTTTTGTGATTCCATAACATGTACATATAGTCTGATATATGGCCTCAAAGAGCCCTGCAGCATTGTGTTACCAGTGGAGTTCCGCATGGTTCAATTCTTGGTCCACTTTTTTTTTACTTTGAATTTCTCAGTTTATGTGTAACAGTTGATAAAACACAATATAAGATACACAGTTTGAACTTATCATGCACCACACTGCCTCCAAAGTTTGAACAAGCTATACAATTAAAAGAGCCTTATTCTCAGTACTGAATGATTTTCTACATCTAATATACATAAATTACTACAGAATAGCTTGTCACAAGGTGAATAAACAAAACTGTTAACTATACACTATATCCATAATACTATTTCTCATCCCATCCAGGTTATCTGAACATACCAGTGAATCCAGATTGAATCAGCTTAGGGAAAATGCACAATTTTGAGAGCAAAATGTGCGCACCTGTTTTTGAAAATTCACGATTTGCGCAATTTGCACATTTTTTACCAAAATGCACGATTTTCCCAAAAAAAAGTTCAAATTATGCAATATTAACAAATTTTTACACTTTCTTCTTCTCTATTTTCTTGCAAACAGCCTATTTTCTATACTTTTCTTTAACATGGATGTGTTGCAGATCATTATGGATTCTTTGATTTTAGTGAAAACGTCATGTTTTTGGAAAATGGGTACTTGAAAATGGTTATTTTGGTAAAATCTTAAAATTTGCGGTCGGACCTAAAATGCGCAATTATACCCAAAATGCACACATTTCGGCATTTTTTTACGCATCGCTCATTTTCCCTTCCTTAGCTTAATGCATTAATTACAATGTGTCTACACTGGCAGGGGTACAAACTATTGCTAATCTGCTTAGGCATATCTTGCAGTCCAGATAGAACTGGGTCCAAAAGTGTTGTGCATATAATACAGCCTCAAGTACCAATGTCATTCCCCGGGGTCCAATTCTTGGTCCACTTTCTTTCTCTTTTTTTAGAAGCATCAAATTAGTAAACATGATCTTACTGAAACACTCACAAGAACGAAACAGAAATCAATAGCTTTATTTGTTTGATTGATCGAAAAAGATACACTGCAACATTATGATATTACACATGGGTTTGAAGTATCTGGATCTGGACTTCATCTTATTATTGAGATACTGATTAATTGAGAATTTAGGGTCCAGACCCGTTTCTCTTCATATACACTTATACAGTATATACATTACTGCATATCTTAATCAAAATAGGTATGTTCAAGTAAAATCTACATGCCTTGTTTGTGCTATACATGTACATACAGTTTCATTTGTACAATTAAATCTCATGAGTTGTTTCTATAATATGAGGACATATTATTTATATTCTTTTCAAAACCAATCACATTAAAGACCAGTTATAAAAAAAACAGAACACTGGCTTTTGTTCGAATCAGTGACAAGTTAAAACGGGCTATTCCAGTTTAAATCCATGTCCTCTGTGGATGACATGGCCTTAACCCTTTGAACCCGACGAGCCGCCATAACGGCTCACGGTAACCTGTACCGTAGTCCCGACGAGCCGCTATAGAGGCTTCTACCATGGTGTGTCAAAAACCTGAAGAGTCGCTAAAGCGGCTCACGTAACATCAATTGCGATATGTTTTGTTTACATCGGAATACTTTGGCTATCTGGGAGACCGGGGTTCATGGGTCGGATACCTTTTCTTTTGGCGTGATGGGCAAAATGCTGAGGCGATTTTCGAGTGCATTAGGAAGCTCAGGGTTGGATGTACGGGACTACGTGGTAGGCCAGGGTTCAAAGGGTTAAATCTTCCACACAGGTGGTATGGATTTCAAAGGGAGTTACCTGAATGGACAACTCCATTTGAAATTCACACCCCTGTGTAGATGATAATGGTCACATCTTCAATAGGGATGTATGAATTTCAACTGAAATAGCTGTATCTTAAATGATTAATTACTTTTGTATCATACATACAATTTTGCTTTTGGATAGCTTAGGAACAGGGGAGAGGTAAAATTTTGTCTTGCGGAACTATCAACTATGCCAACATATTATCGGCATACCATATTCAACCTAATTAGCTCCCAGGTCATTCATTTTGGAGGGGGTGCGCTTATTGAAACAGTGACATAAAAATGGGGAATTTACACCAGAATATCAGTCATAAATCTACATCACAAGGTGTAAAAAGTAAATTATTTGACCAATTTGATAAGTTCAGGCACATCAAGTGATATTTGTCACCTGAAAAAAGTGGGTGCTTATTATGGGAGGTGCACTTATCAAGTCAAATATGGTATGTTTGGCATCACTACCCATGATGCATTTTATTTCTTACAAAAAGTTTGATATGGCATACTGTACATAGAAAAAAATGTTTGAGCTTGATTGCTGAGCATCCCAGACCCCTGTACATACAATTTGGAGATGTCTTAATGTCAGTGAAGTTCTTTATTCACATGTATCCGAGGTGTTCAACAATTGCCCAGCAACTGGCTTGGAAAATTTAAAAGTATATATACCGGACCAATATTAAAGTATCCGATTGCAGAAGGCCAATTTCTCAAAAGTTCTTTGTAAACCTTAGGTGGACTTGAATCTGGCATGCAAGTTAGCAGTGGGCAGATCAACCCATCCTTTCATGTCAAGCCAAGCTTTGTATAATTGTAGCGTAACAAGGAAGCTCCCAAGTATGGTTGTGTTTTATGATTAAGGCACAAACTTAACAAATATGTTGCATATAGACAATACCAATTCAAGTTTCTCTCTTATTATAGTACAAATTGTCCTGTTTGAAGATAACAGAGAATGGTTTTCTTGTTCAAGTCTCATTGACATAGTCCAGGTGCTCAACAGATGGCACATGGGCCAAACTGGCTCGCCACCCACTGATAATTGTAAAGGAAAATTTGAAACGTGGTGTCCCTTGTGCCCCCAACAAATAAAGTTGAGAACCTCTACCATAGACCAAAAACAGTTCTATTCCACACTCCCCAAAATGTATTTCATGCAAATAGACTAGAGTTCACAACCCTTTTGGGTAAAATGAAATCTTGGGTGACCATCACTGTCATTTTCACACAGGACATATTTTACACTCAAATTGTAATGTCAATAATGTATGTACGTAAATAAACGGGTTGAAACTCTACAACTACAAATGGGTATACAGAATGTGCACAGCACACACATATTAATTATAAAAGAACTGAAGCACATATGATTGTCTGAATGAATGATTGATTTACTTGTTGATTGAATGACTGATTGACTGATTGATTAAAACAATATTATCATCTCCATGGAGAATGTCAATTAATTTGACATTAGACCATGTCTATCTCTTATTTAATACCAGATTGTATTAATTTGTAATGACAAATGACATTGATCGAAATATTTCAATATCCTCTGCCCTTGATAAAAACAATTTATATGACGACAACAGAAAACGCCCTTGATTTCCTGTTATAAGAATCATCTTTGCGGAAAATGTCAGTAACTCTGATATTAGGCGACATACATCTCTGGTTTAATACCGCTTTCATTATTGGTGCGTCGTTAGCTCAGCAAGCATGATTATATGAGTCCCTATCAATATCATTAACATTGTGCAGTAGTGGAGTACAGTCAACAACTTCTGAATGATTTTCAAAAACATACATGACATCTTGAACCTTTCTTAGGGAATAAATCAAAATATCGATGAAGCCCTTTAGAAGTAAACTAGTTTTGAAAGAAAGCCAATACCCTACATTCTTCCCAAGAAGCTATTGAGTTAAAAATAACATGTGGCACCTGGCAATTTTTCAGGACATTTCATCAGGCCTTTTCATTCCCATCAATTTCTGACTGGTACCTTAGTTTAATATTGCTGTCACAAAACTTCAGGAATCATGGCCCAAAGTACTATCAAGGTTAAGTTGTCCCTGCGTAACACTACAAGTAGAGTGCTGTGTATCAGATGGTTCTAAAGTTTGTTCGGCTTATAATTGGCAAAAAAAATTAAGACACATAACATTGTGTATTGATATAGAATGGCGCACACAGAGTTGGGCGCATCTCTTGCACTAGCTGCATGTTGCGTAATGCGTTACTGGCACACGCATATATGTGAATTTATGTGAGCTTTATTGACAAGCGCAGTAACAAAAACTGAATAATTTTTGCCTATTTATAAGCTGAACAAACTTTCGATGATGAAGTTACAGCACCAAGACAAGGTTTATCGTCTCTAGCATGCAATCTTACTTGAATACATGGAGAACCACCTGAATAGCTCTCTGCAAAGCATAGCCAAGCACACAGGGAAACTTAATCTCAGTTCAATTCAGTTCAGTTCAGTTCGATTCAGTTCAAACTTCATAGTATATAATTATTTGGAAGTACATTGCAGTTGAATTGTTGCCTGTTTTGTACCCTTATGAAATAAAACTGAACTGTGCTGAACTGAACTGAACTTATGAAAGCATCAAATAGAAGCATGGTACACTGTAAGCTTTAATGTAGTGGCCAATATATAGGTCATGACCTGATTCTATCAGCCAATTATTAGTGCCTCACTTCTGTGTTTATGCAACTCCATTTGAAATCTACAACCCCTGTGTGGTAGATTAAAGCCATGTCTTCCATAGGGGGTGTATGGATTTCAACTGGAATAGCCCATGTATTGTTAAGCATTGGTTATTGTATGGAGTCGATCAGTCTCCTAGCCTTACCTAGTATAGCCCAGACCCAAAATACAAAATAACATTTCTGAAACCAATATATACCCCAATCCAATGTGCAGATGAAATGATGATATGCACTCATTGCACATGAAAATCACTCATTAAGCAGCTTTAGTTACATTGGTCTTGAAAAATTCTTTAACTGACCACCTCACCTCCGACAAGATTTATTATTACAGCATTTCGGCATTGAATTCTACGAGGTCAAAGGTCAAACTAAGTAAAAAGATTATATCTAGCATTTTCAATCACAACCGTTGGAAATATTACAAATTTACAAATTCAAACAAATTTGTACAATTGACCTTTGACCCTTAGAAATCCCAAACTCAGTTTCACCTGCACATGTTTAAAAGAGGGGGGTTGTGGAAGTGCTAAAAAAATCTTCTTGTATCTTAATATTTACATCAAGGTCAACACAATTCCTCTATAAATAACAAGAGTACAGACAAAACATAAAATTTTCCCTACAAATGATGGTCTTCTCATAAAACTGAGCACGGCCTTCTTTTCCTTTTCGGCATCTTTGGAGGGTAAAGAACGACTCTTATAGCTTCTTCAAAGATCATTTTCAGTCCTTTTTGCGTTAGAGCCGAGCACTCCAGGTATTTGACTGCACCTATGTCTTTGAGCATCTGTAAGCCCTGGAAAATGATATATAAAATTCAAAATTGTTAAACTATGATGACAATTTAGTATATACGGTAATTTCAGAGGCAAAATTGATATGGGAAATGATAAATATAGTCAATATCGATAATGGAACTGATGGAACTGATGGATAAATTGATACTGGCAATCAAGGGTCGCGCTAGGCTGCGTTTTTGCGTCCCGGACCCACCAAAACCCGAATCTCACGCATGAATATTGCAAAAGCAGTGAGTTATTGCGTCCCGTCAGACGCATAACAAAAATTCCCACATGTTGTTTTCTATATCCAGGTTTCATAAAACTAGGCTCAAAAGTTTCCTCAACTTGCATTATGCACATCATTTTCAAGCAACTGAACACCTGAAATACCAAATTATGGCCTAATTTACTTCAATAATTAATTTTATGCACAGTAATACTGCCTTGTGAGTGAAAATTTTGACAGCAAAACAGCTGTGATATCGCGAAAATACTGGCGAGATCTCTGGCTATGGCTGCCATTGTTTACTGGCAAATACCGACAATAGAGGGCAGTATTAAAAGTATTATTGGGCAGGCAGTGGCGGGACGGAAATATTAGGTAATTATACTAATTTGATTGAAATAAAAAAGAAAATTAAAAGAAAAAAAAAGAAAGAAAAAAAAGAAAGAAAGAAAAAAAAAAAAAAAAAAAAGAAAAAAAGAAAAAAAAAAGAAAAAGAAAAAAAGAAAAGAAGAAAAGAAAAGAAAGAAAAAAGAAAAGAAAGAAAAAAAAAAGAAAAAAAGAAAGAAAAGAAAAGAAAGAAAAAAAAGAAAAGAAAGTAAAGAAAGAAAAAAGAATGAAAGAACAAACAAAAAATACAATAATATTTAATAAACCCCCTGCTCCCCCCCAAAATAGTATGGTATCACACAAATAGATTGAATTGGCTAGACAATAGTTGGGACCCCCGATATTTCTTTAGGGACCCCCCATTTTTGCATTTTCTGTTAGCTCGGGGGTCCCAAGGGACCCCCGAACTTTTTGACTTAGCGCTACCCTTGCTGGCAATTGCAATTCCGAGATTGTATAAATGTCAATGCCTGTTTTGGCTGCAGTATTGTAGGGAAAATACTTTGAAACCAAATGTAGAAAATCCTACCAAATGGGCTATTCTATTTGAAATCCATACACCCTCTATGGAAGACATAACCTCAATCTCCCACCCAGTACGTGTAGATTTCTAATGGAGTCACCCATTCATGTAACACCATTTGAAATTCAGGTGATGTCTTCCACAGGGGGTATATGGATTTCAAATGGAATAGCCCAATTTATACATGTGGGGAGTGTCCTTTCAATTTCTTAGATATATCTGTATGACTGGGCGGTTTTGAAAATAAAGCAGTCTCTGGAAATCCCTGTAGTTTACAATGGGAAATATACAGGCAGATGATGAGGCCGATCATCTGGTAATTTTCTTGGCAAACCCAAAGTGGTGTTGTTTAACCAGTCTGTCTGGGTGGACACACACTTGGGTCCTAATGGGACCAGGCCAAACAAAATGCTCAAGCCAAGTTGTCAGCCTCATAGATTTTATAGTTATTGGCAGTATCTATTTAGAAATAATGTCATAACTATAGTCCATTTGGCTTCCTCGAGAGAGTGACATCAGTACTTTGTCCGAGTTACTTTTCATGTGTACACATATGTACTGATCGTGAATGTAAACATGCCAGTTCTGTCAATGCATACTGTTTAAGAGCCAGTCTCCCTTATTATGTACGGATTTGCGATACAAAAAAAAATAGAATTGTCTCTAAAAAATAATTTTGGTACATATTAGCACCAACAACTCACATGTAAAATATGGCGTGCACAGCGCCCTCGTTCAGCTTGAAAAATTCTTGAAATTTCAGCCTCTCTGAGCCTTACTTGCAAATGGTAAACTTTGGAGGTGCATAACATCGTGCGCCATCATCATCCCAACCTGCATTTTGCATTTTTTTAAAGTACCAAATGGTTCCATTACAAAAACCAAGAAAAAAAATTGGGATCTTGATGGCGCACAAAATCGGAAAATCCAATGATTTGATGAAAAGCGCCCTCGTGCAAACTTCAAAGCATCATAACGGGCTGCGCCATCAAGATCCCAAGTCCGAACAAGTTTGAAATTAAAGACCTCAATGGCAAGTTTCATTTTCAGCAAAAATTTTTGGGATTTCGTTGGCGCACAGAGTTAACAGAGGTCAAAGGTCAAAATTTCCTATTTTTGCACGCCTGTATTACCGCGCGCCAACGTCACCTGACTCTCCGAATAGCATTTCATCAAAGAAGAGGTAATTCTCTGCAAGAACTGAAAAAATTAGCTTGGGATCTCTTGATCTTCATATTTTTCAGATTTTTTGAAAATGGACTTAGCCTCATTTTGGAGGTCAATTTGACCTCTTTTTCCCACTCGCTGCACAATGTGGACTTTTTACTGCATCACAAAAAGATGCGCCAACAAGATCCCAATTTTATTTTTCATCGTCTAGCTTCTTTGGCGACCAGTAGACAAAAAACAAGCAACAGCTAATTGGGATCATGTGGGCGCACTAATATAAAAGAGGTCAAAGGTCAAGCTTTGTGCCAAAGTGATGCATATTTGCCTATGTGCAGCACAAAAGTAGAACTTTGACCCGCAATAAAAATGTGCGCCAACAAGAACCCATCTTACTTTTTGGATGATTGGATAAAGGGGCTTATGTATAACTGATAACAAAAAAAAAAAAAAAGTGGGATCATGTGGGCGCACTAATTCAATAGAGGTCAAAGTTCATACTTCATACAAAATTAACCCATTTTTAGCCTAAGGGAGGACAGTTTTTATGGTCTACTGAGCTCAGCAATGCTTTGCTGTCTTCGATAGCGCATTGTATCGGAGAGGTACCTGGCTTTTATCAAAGCCCAAACCCATTAAAACCTATAGCAAACTCTTTTAGGCTCCGCTCAATTGACAACTCTGCTCCGATACAACGCATTGACCAAAATATCGATCGATTCAATTTTACGACCATGCTTGAATTAGCAACCCCTTGAAACCTAATTACACCACTTCATATAAACATAAACTTACACACATTATTTACTTTCTATTGACCACAGACACGACCTGAGACATGCCTATTTAATGACCACTTGAGTAGGTGATGAGTGGGTCGTTATGTACTTACTGAACACAAAAGAAATTGATTTTGGTTTTACCATTGACCGTGTTTATAATCCTGCTGCTCTGCTGAACGCTCCGATAGATATCAGCAAACTCGTATACTGTTCGCTTGTTCCTATCGAGCGCTCTAGCGTACATGAACCATTATCGAAGACAGCAAAGCAATGCTGAGCTAAGTAGACCATAAAAACTGTCCTCCCTAAAGTTGCCGAATTCAGCAACCTTTCATTCAAATTTTGCAAAATATGACTATTAAAGTATTTTGACAAAATTTTTTTTTACTCTCACCAACTACCATGATGGAATCAGCATCATCTGAAATGCACTCACACAAGTGTCTATGAGACAATGTCTGGTGATCCCCATTGAAAAAAAAATTTTGCACAAAGTATGAACTTTGACCTCTATTGAATTAGTGCGCCCACATGATCCCACTTTTTTAAACTTGTTATTAGTTATACATAAGCCCCTTTATCCAATCATCCAAAAAGTAAGATGGGATCTTGTTGGCGCACATTTTATTATGGTCAAAGTTCCACTTTTAATGCTGCACATAGGCAAAATAATGCCAATTCGGCACAAAGTATGAACTTTGACCTCTATTGAATTAGTGCGCCCACATGATCCACTTTTTTTTTACTTGTTATCAGTTATACATAAGCCCCTTTGTCCAATCATCCAAAAAGTAAGATGGGATCTTGTTGGCGCACATTTTTATTGCGGGTCAAAGTTCCACTTTCGTGCTGCACATAGGCAAATATGCATCACTAGTCTTTGGCACAAAGCTTGACCTTTGACCTCTTTTATATTAGTTTGCACGAGGGCGCTTTTCATCAAATCATTGGATTTGCTGATTTTGTGCGCCATCAAGATCCCAATTTTTTTTCTTGGTTTTTGTAATGTAACCATTTGGTACTTTAAAAAAATACAAAATGCAGGTTGGGATGATGATGGCGCACAATGTTATGCACCTCCAAAGTTTACTATTTGCAAGCAAGGCTCAGAGAGGCTGAAATTTCAAGAATTTTTAAAGCTGAGCGAGGCGCTGTGCACGCTCATATTTTACATGTGAGTTGTTGGTGCTAATATGTACCAAAATTATTTTTTAGAGACAATTCTATTTTTTTTTGTATCACAACCCCCCTTATTCATGTACATAATAAGGGAGATTGGCTCTTAATACTACGCGCACTGGCATCAGTACCTCAAGGAAGCCAAATGAACTATATCATATCTTGCAATCGTAACAAAAAGTAACATGCCAGCTCTATGTCTGGGTATGCCATGATTGACTGGGAATTCAAAACTTACCATCTGGTATCTTATTGGGTAAAGATTTCTTTCTCGTAGTCTCTCATTGGTGTCTGGGTCATCTCTAAGGTCAAGCTTTGTGCCTACTAGGATTATAGGAGCCATTGGACAATGGTGTCTTACTTCTGGAGCCCACTGTATGGAGGAGGAAAGAGAAAAAAGAAACAAAGCTGGAATAAGTAAGGTTAATTATATCACTCATACATAAATTCTAGACAGTTCATTGGTTGATTACCATTTATCATTTTTACTATCACCCTCTCCGTGTGATAGTCTTTACCATCATAGTGCTCTGCCGTCAGAGTGCGCCTCGTCAAGCCGTCGCTGACTCTTGACTCGCCGATTTAGTTATGGGGTGGACACCAAAATGTGAAGTATATCACGGCAAAACATGGTGTTATGTTGATGACAAAATATATTTCCTACCTTAAATAGTATTTTAGTAATAGAATTTATGCATGAGTGATATAAAACAAATATTAACTGTCTTAAATTAGGTGGTAATGGTGAAATATAATCACTCGGTGAAAGATGTATTGTTCCATTCCACTCGCCGTTCCGGCTCGTGGAATGGAAGAATCCATCTTTCACCTCGTGATTATATTTCGACCATCACACTCATAGACAGTTAATATTTGTATACTATTCATAATCTGTTGAAGGCGGATCATAAGGCATTTTCTGGAAATGATCTGAGCATGTTTTTTAAAACAGATTAAAAGAGTAGGGAAAAGTACACCGATCAAAATATCTTTTGCTTGAATTTAATCAGACATGCGGATTAACATAACATCAATTTATATTTGCATAATGAGCTAATTTGCAGAAATGCTAATCATGCCAATTAGGGCAGCTAGCTGACAAATTATGCATAAATTATCTGGAAGTCATTAGGAACACTTTGACCGAGTTTTAAACCAATATTATGTGAAATAAAATGTTAGAAACATTTCTATGCATTGTTTTTAGAAAAGTATTGGCATATTTATTATCTATAGTGGATCCTGGATTTGTCTTCCAGTTCTGAGCCAATTTGACAGAAATTCCTTCCCACAATATAATATGCATGTATATTGTAATAACAAAGGAAATGGATCAACCTCTGAGCCGTATAGCTATTGTTATGCAATATGCTTATTAACTTGTGGGAAGGAATTTCAGTAAAAACTGACTTCTGGTAGGATCCACATACATGTACATATAAATGTGAAATGCATTAGATGGTATCTCCACTTGTTTGTGTGTGTGGGGGCGTTTATACGGCCCTCCGAACGAGGACACACACAGGAAGCGTACAGAACAAATGTGGACACACAACAATCAAGGAGGTTATTGAGAAAATTGCAAATAACATTAAGGGGAGCTGCAGGTCCATGCTTGAGGGGTATATAATGTCTCCCCAGGTAGGTTTGCAGTTGGATAGGACAGATTGTTTGTTTTGGGTTAGGTCCACGGTATGGCGATTAGAATTGGATGTGTGTACATGTCTTCGGTTAGAAAAAAGTTATGGCCTCATTGAGGTTCTTGTTTTCCTGTCTGTGCAAGTAGGGGTGAGTGTGTTTGTGCATATGTGACACAATCTGGTCCATGGGGGCCAAAGGCGGCAAATTTGAATTGAAAAAATACATAAGAAAACACACATCACAAGTGTTTTAGTATATGTGACACGATCTGGTCCATGGGCATTTTTGAAAATTGAGTTACTGTAATTATTACATTATACATACAATAGGCTATCATTTACTGAAAACACCAAAGGTCTAGCATACATGGTTCTAAAGTTATGAAGTTTTTTGATGTCTATTTTCTTATGTATTTTATTGTTTTTTCCTCCATATTTTTACCTTTATCTCAGTTTCAAATTTGCCGCCTTTGGCCACCATGGACCAGATCGTGTCACATATGATAACCTAATGTTTGTATAATGTAATAATTATAGTAACTCAATTTTCAAAAATGCCTCCTTTGGCCCCCATGGAACAGATCATGTCACATATGGGTTTTGTTTGCTTTTTTTCCATTCAAGAATCAACACCAATTGGAAATCATATAGCTGTACATTACATGTGTATGCACAGTAAAACCTGCTAGTGATACATACAGATACATTGTAGAGCACTGCAAGGATAAACGGTGCACCGTCAACACGTTTTACTCAAAATATATAATTATAATGCCGCTTCGGCTACCACAAAATCTGTCAGTTTGTTTAAAAGTGATTTGACTTTTTCATTTAAAAACTACTACAACATTTTTGATCATGTCTTTAATTTCATGCCACATATTCAATTAATCATGTATGACATCAGTTCCATCATAGCTGAATCCTAATCAAGGTGCAATTTTCCAAATTGTTTTTTCTGTCTATTATGAGTAAGAGTCAATACAGGGAAAGCTGTAACCTAACAGAGAGAAAAAAAAATCACAAGTGTCGTCATCATTGCCCAGGACCAAAATACTTTACATTTTAAACAAATTAGTCATAAAATAAATTATGCCATCAATTTTGCTTCATTTATATCTTAACCAGATTACATTTTTCCAAATTAATAATGCCACATATGTTTCCAATGCATCACTAAGGGGTGATTGTTTTTTCAGTAATAAATTATGCGCTGATAATTATCTTTAGTTGTGATCTCATTTAGAGTCAATTTAATCTACGCGATCTTATTGGGGGTAAATGCAAGAGATTAAAATTTCACTTGAGGGTTCAGACCACCAAATAGCTTTCCATAGATACGTATATAAAATAGTTACCTTGTGTTTTGAAATATACATGTACATGTACATGTACATGTATATATACTGCGCCAATAAAGTATCCTTACACTTGGAAACATAATCACAATTTCAAAACTGGACAGTATTGGGTTAAATTTGTTTTTTAATAGATGCACTATCTAATCCTGCACATTATGACACCACATTGAATCCAATGAGACCTCAAGAAGTAAAGTTACAAGCAATTGAATAGAGCGAAGGTCCAGTTTTAAAAGTGACAAACTGGCCGTCTAAAAGCGCAAAAAGATTCCAACAAAGCGAAACAAAGAGACAACACAGTTTCTTCAATGAAGCGTTATTTAAAGCAGTTTTTTTTTCAGTTTTTATTTCTCTGTACTTTTCATAACTTTCATTTTATTTGTCAGTTCTTTTGTTTCAGTTTTCTTTTGTTCCTTTTGTTTTAAATTAAAGCCAAACGCATAAATTAGCCATTCACTACTCTCAAACCAGATGTCTAGTCTGTGGAGTTTTGAATAGGCCAGTTTGTTACTTTCAAAACTGGACCTTCGTCAAATCAAATGCTTGTAACTTTGCTTAGAACTTGTCACATTGGAAAAGTCACATTTAGAAAAGTCACATTTAGAAAAGTCACATTGGATTCAATGTGGTGTCATAATGTGCAGGATTAGCTAGTGCATCTATTAAAAAAACAAATTTACCCCAATATTGTTCAGTTTGGGAATTGTGATTATTTTTCCAAGTGTAAGGATACTTTATTGGCGCAGTATTTATATATATGTACAATTGTAATATGTTATCTTCAGAACAGAATCCTGCATAAACTATATCTGCAAATGACTCCCCATTTTACATATCTACATGTACTTTTTGAAAAAATTAGCAATATTAAAAAGCCAGAGTTTTGTCTGTTTGGGACCCCCAACTGCTAGCACCATTTTGACCTTGTCAAAAGCATCACTCAAATTTTCATGTTTTGTGCAGATTACATTCACAAGTGCTAGTAAAACACAATTTTCAACATTAATTTACTAGTACAACTTGGCAATTTTTATGCGAAGTTGGCGCTGTAGGATTGATGAACTTCGACCAGAAGTTGCTTCACATGCAGATTTAGTGGTATGCACCCTTGAATAAGAAAACAACATGCACCACCAGAGCACCACTCAAGCCTTGAAATAAGCAGACTGGAACCAGGAGCAATTTGTTTTGAACATTGCTCCTGGTTCACTAGGATTTTACAAGAACCAGGAGCAATTTCTGAAGAAACAGGAGCAATTTTCAATATTAAATCCTTTTCTGCATATATACAATACAGCATACCAGCACGACTGCATCAAGTGCAAAACTGTAACCAGGAGCAATTTATTTTAGACAATTGCTCCTGGTTCATGTGAATTTTACAAGGACCAGGAGCAATTGGTGGCTTTACGAGGGTAAATTTGCTCCCCGCGCCCGCTTATTTCAAGGCTTGGCACCACTACATGTAGCCCTGAAGAAACAACACAGACTTGATAGTGGCCCAACAATCTCTTGGGTACAAAATACTGCTCCATACAATTTCTCCATTATTTTACCCTGTTATTTTACAACATGTACAAGTGCAACAGTTCTTTATCTTTTCCTTATTGCTTTGAAAATTATTATTAAATGAGAGAGTCTTTCCTGGAGCAAAAAATACCCTAAACTTCATCAAAATTCAATTCTTTATTTTTTATAACAAGCAAAAGTGCTTGCAAATGTTAAAAGACAAAATCCGACATTAAACATGAAGTGTGCACTTTTATACTTATGCTGCAAATGTTGTCATCAAATTTGAGAAATCATGATTTTAAAACATAATGATCGCCAGAATGCTTTTATGAAATTTGACTATTTTGCTATTAAACTGAGTGGGGTATACATAGTTAGGCATGTACTATTTTGTACAGAAAAGCTTAATGGAACATTTTACTGTAACAAATGATTGATGATGTCTTTGTGAACTTCAGAACATTTTTGCATTACTAGGTACTGAACTCCTGACACTTTGAATGAAATTTATATTTGTCCTACATGTACATGTATGTTACAGCTGGGATGTGAGTAGTCACATCCCTGGTTACATCATCAGTATATCATACCCTGAACAAGGATGAAAATAAGAGCTTTAATTACTCCCAGGACTCAATTTGTGAAAATAGTAAGCCACCTGAATGAAGTCAGGACAATCAGGACTCACTTTTCTTTTTTGGTGACAGTCAGAATTTAAGCCAAGATGGTCTAATATCTAATGGCACATAATTAAATCACCTTTCAACAATTATATAGGCTTTTTAGCCTGGCTTGAGCATTTTGTTTGAGCCTGGTCCCATCAGGACCCAAGCGTGTCTCCACGAGGAGCGACCGTTTAAACAAACAAACAAACAATAATAGCTCAAATTATTTGCAGATAACCCCTTTTTGGTTCACCATTTACTATTTCTTGAGTATCTTAACATGTATAGACTGTATAATGACGGGCTAGGGTTCAGGACAAAAAGTGTAGCCTGGTGTTGTGATTTTTAATCTCTATGGGCTATAGTCATGATAGTGGACAACTCTTGGGCCTGAAACAAGTCCCGTAACCTGCTTATTTGAGTTATTTCCACCCTTGACTTTGAATCACATCATTTGAATGAAGTCTCACATTTTACAAGTAAAATTGCAGTCATAAATCAAGTACATCACAACAGCCGTAGCAGACGACACTAAATGTGCACAACATTTATGGAGGCTAAACATGTGAATAATTTAGTGTGGAAAATTGACAGCACCCACTGTGTCATCATTTCTAGCCTTAGGAAGGCTGTCTACATGACTCCTACATGTATAGATCCCTTTAGTGTGCTCAGGTTGATTTTGATAGTACTGTAAAAATTGGACATTTTCCCGGATACCAGTTTTTTGTTTTTGTGCATTCAACACAACTACTGTAAAAATAAAAATGCGAAAATATGTTCTTATTTTTAAGGTC
This sequence comes from Amphiura filiformis, assembly GCF_039555335.1. Classification (NCBI taxonomy): domain Eukaryota; kingdom Metazoa; phylum Echinodermata; class Ophiuroidea; order Amphilepidida; family Amphiuridae; genus Amphiura; species Amphiura filiformis. The sequence continues at coordinate 33,947,244 of NC_092644.1, read as the reverse complement.
TATGTAAGAAAATTTCAAGAATTTAAAAACAAGCCAACTAATTTAAAATTGTGAAAAAAATATTACTTGTGCCAATCACCACTTAAGCTGTACAGTATTCAGATGATATCACACACAAGTTGACACAACTAGATGCTAAATTTAATCTTTAATCTTTTTTTAATTTGCTGCAAAAAATCATTAATTTTATAAGATGATATTGCATACTCTATCCCATGATTCATCTAAAATTCATGACCAAAAAGATTGACCAGTATCATTTACTGAAATAACAAATTTGCTGATATTTTTAAGGCACTTTTAATATTATTTTAAATAATTCTATGTTTTCTATGACACAGATCATGTATCTTGTCTCAACTCAGAAGTGTGCAAGGTCATATCGTTGAAATTTTTTTTCTACTGTAATATGCATTTTTCACCCATGCATAACATAGAATTCTTACTACTAAACTGAAAATCATAACATTTTATAAATTAATATTATTTTTATAGAGCATACGTGTATGCATAATATTTTTTGGTCACCCTGTACAAAATGTACATGCCTTGCATTATACCACGCTGATCCGATCAAGCAGACGACTTCTTGCATGCATGCATCTAATACAACATGCAATTCTCTAGATCTACCATAATAAAAAGAGATTTGGTCATTCCACCGTATATTTATTTTTTGCCTGAAGCAAAATTCCTTGCTATTTATTATTAACCAAGCATGGTATCCCATTGATTTAAATGCCCAATGACAGAGCAATGTCAAAAGTATATAATCTCAATGTATGTATAAATAAAATGTGCGTTTCTGAAAATAAAACCTTTTTTTTTTTTTAATATCTTATTTTATAAAAAAAACAAGTATTTTATTTCCTTTTAAAAAGACAGCATTTTGAATACTGTGAACATTTTTTGTGTGATTTAAATTTGTTACCAATTTCTAACGTTTCACTTCTTTTTAAATATTCAATATAATTCTAGCTTCCAATATAACTTACACAAACGGAATATTTGTACAGGGTTTTTTTTCACGATAGCTACTTGGGATGCGAAAATAGTGCCGCACAAAAATGTCCATCTTTACAGTAGTATATTATGTATTTGCCCTAGTTCCAGAGTTGACAGTTTTTCCAACTGAAAAAAGACTGATAAGTAGGGCAATTTTTTTACTGCAACAATCCCCCAATTGCACATTTCTGCTTCTTTCTGTCATTTTTTTTTCTTCTTCTTTTTCTTCTTTCCTTTCAGGGGACAGGTGGATTTAATACGGAATCCTCAGGTCCATAAACTGCTACAGTATAATGTTCCACAGGGACGTAGGTGTGCTCTTTATTATGAAGATCATAATTATGTATATCATTATTGTACAGATGACAGTTGTGGCAGGTAGGAGAAACAAGCCCTACTACTAGAATAGACCTTTACTGGATGTGGCCTCCGAAAACTGCCATTATGTGAGAACAGCGTGACCCTAGGACCATTAATACACATAACTATGTGATATTACTGAGTAGTGTATTTCTAGACTGATAATAGGGTGTAAAGGGTCTATCTACATGTACATTGTAGGACTAAGGCGAGCAGATTCTAGACCCAATTAAAAGAGTGACAGAAAAGAAGTAATGACTTGGGAGGGTGGGAGGGATTGAGGGAGGGATTGAGGGAGGGATTGAGGGAAGGAGGGAGGGATTGAGGGAGGGATTGAGGGAGGGAGGGATTGAGGGAGGTAGGGAGGAGGGAGGGAGGAGGGAGGAGAGGAGGGAGGGAGGAGGAGGAGGGAAGGAGGTGGGGATAATGAACCAACAATTTCACAAGCTGCTGAAGACCCCCCCTCCCTCCCCCACAGACATTGCTGATGTTTTGCCTTCAAACGTACGTGACAAAACAGAACTGCATTATCTTGTATAAATATTAATATATCTCAACAAATACCTGACTCTACAATAATATTGGTTAAGTGTTGCCCATGAGAAGACAATATATGAAGGAATAATATCGGGTTGTAACTTTGCGCTGACAAAACACGGTGGAAATTGAATATCCAGGCAACAAAGAATCATAAACATGTGATAAATCTGTGTAAGGTTGGTCCTTTCTAAAATATGGGATTTACAATAATTGTCCAATGTAAGTGATGTTGTTGACCACAATGACCAGGGTTCTCCTGAACCACATAATATTCGCAAAAGCCAACCAAAGTTGCAATGCCTAAGAGTTGGAAATTCCAATCACAAAATAAAAATCAAACAAATGATCACTCAAATGTAAAATCTGGAATACATCAAGTGAAAATTAGAGATAAATCAAGGCAATTTCCACTGAAAAAAAAAAACGAGCTAGAAAAGGACCTAAACTTTAAAAACTTTAAACTCATAAAAAGATAACTCACCAAAATAGGCTAATGCAGATGATTATTTACTCAAAACAACATTGTATTTGTCCATATATTAATTAAATTCAAAACAGCATTTGAATTTTGAAAGAGATGTTACATTTACATGCCCTGTCCAAAACAGGAAGACAAAGTTTTTGAGGTGTGTACATTTGGGCTTTTTTACATACTAATTCAAATGCACATTCACACACATAACAACACAATCAGTTATACTCAAGCTCTACAAATTGTAACTATACTGCGCCAATAAAGTATCCTTACAGTTGGAAAAATAATCACAATTTCAAAACTAAACAATATTGAGGTAAATTTGTTTTTTTAATAGATGCCCTATCTAATCCTGCACATTATAAAAACACGTTGAATACAATCTTACCTCAAAAAGTAAAGTTACAAGCAATTGAATAGAGCGAAGGTCCAGTTTTAAAAGTGACAAACTGGCCTATACAAAGGCATAAAAAGATTCCAACAAGCCGCAACCAAGAGACAACACAGTTTCTTCAATGAAGCATTATTTAAAGCAGTTTTTATTTCAGTTTTACTTCTCTGTACTTTTCATAACTTTCATTTTATTTGTCAGTTCTTTTGTTTCAGTTTTCTTTTTTTCCTTTTGTTTTAAATTAAAGCCAAACGCATAAATCAGCCATTCACCACTCTCAAACCAGATTGTGGAGTTTTGAATAGGCCAGCTTGTCACTTTTAAAACTGGACCTTCATCTAATCAAATGCTTGTAACTTTGCTTCTGGAAGTCACATTGGATTCAATGTGGTGTCATAATGTGCAGGATTAGATAGTGCATCTATTAAAAAAACAAATTTACCCTAATATTGTCCAGTTTGGAAATTGTGATTATTTTTCCAAATGTAAGGATACTTTATTGGCGCAGTATAGTATTTCAATCAAATGAATTAAATCTCAGGATTAAAAATCAGACACTTTGTCACAAATGCAGCACTAAAGACCTTGTTTTCACAGGATATTTTAAATATGTAAAAATCAGAATCAACAAAATGTTAATATTGCTTGCAGTACTGTCAGCCCCTTTAACTTAAAATTTAAGTGCATCTGTATGTAAAATATGTGATTGGATCAAAATTGTAAATTAAATCAAGTGGAAACAATGTGGACAACAAGATGCAGTGGATCAAAAAAGTCAATTAAATCACAGGAAATTGAGGCATTGACTTGGAATGGCTCTGACATGTCATCCATTCTACCCAGTTCATATTTCAATAACGCAAATTGCAACATTATTTTGCATTGAAAATACCCACGTTGACATTCACAGTGTTCACATTAATGTCTGTGCTTTATCCATGTGTGCGCATGAGAATGGGGTGGGTGCTGTTTGTTTTTTGGGTCAGTATGCACAATGTGTGTAGAGGTGATTTAAGGGTACTTTGTCTTTTGCAAATCTACTGCATTATATAATAATTAAAGCTGTGTTTTGTGATTTCAGTATCGTCTATGCACAATGTGTGCAGAGGTGTTTTAAGGGCACTTTGCCTTTTGCAAAACTACTGCATTATATAATAATTAAAGCGGTATTTTGTGATTTCAGTATCGTCTATGCACAATGTGTGCAGAGGTGTTTTAAGGGCACTTTGCCTTTTGCAAAACTACTGCATTATATAATAATTAAAGCTGTGTTTTGTGATTTCAGTATCGTCTATGCACAATGTGTGCAGAGGTGTTTTAAGGGCACTTTGCCTTTTGCAAAACTACTGCATTATATAATAATTAAAGCGGTATTTTGTGATTTCAGTATCGTCTATGCACAATGTGTGCAGAGGTGTTTTAAGGGCACTTTTCCTTTTGCAAATCTACTGCATTATAATAATTGAAGCGGTGTTTTGTGATTTCAGTATCGTCTTTTAGCCAATAGATTATGTGACCGTCAATTTGAAGCTTGAACCTACCCACCTCAAGCCTTGACATACTATCGACGTCTATTCGATGCCGATGGTTGAGGTCATACTTTTGTTGACCTCAATCAACGGCATCGAATCGATGTCGATAATATGCCGAGGCTTGAGGTAGGTATAGGTTCAAGCTTCAAATTGACGCTTTCATTGATAGTTTATCCATGAAAACAGATTATTTCACACATTTCAAATGATTTGGATATTTAATTTGCGAGTTATGCATAATTGTGTGTATAACCACAGGGATTAATCCAATTGGGATTTGTAGAGGCTTCAGCAGTAGTATTACAGATCACGCAAGCCACCATTACCATCATCGCGTATCCTTGAAAAACCTGTAACGCATGTCGCACATGTACACACAATTTTATGTTACGCTCTACTGATTGCGTATGTGGGGTACTAACGAACGCACTATTATGGCACCCCGACACATTGTTAGCACCCCAGCACTGCCCCGATGGCAACGCCCACACATGATTTTTGATGAAAATGAAATGTAATAAACATGTGCCCCCTGGAAATGACCTTTGTAAGTGCATAGACTACAAATTAGGTCAAATACAGTGTGTTTACTTTCATCAGACAATCTTTCCTCATCACCCAATGGGTCTTACTAACAGTGTAATATTGCAACTGGTACAGTGGTACCCGAGATTGCAATTGAGCATATTATGTGCAACCAGATGAACACACTAAGCATGGTAAGTAAAGTAGTTTAAGGGTATGCTTTACATTGCTGGAGTGGTTAAGCAAATCAAGCACAATAAAAAGAGCTTGTGTGCCAATTGTGATACAAGCAGGGAACATCTGGTGCTGCCTTATGATATTTGTATGCCTCCACCAAAGGTATAAGGCCGTATAAAATTAATATTTTGGTTCTCGTCCAGAGGATTTTCATGAATTAATTGATGAGGGAGGGAGGTGTTGTTTTTTTTTTTTTTTTCAATGTAAAATCAGCATTGTCAGTAGTTTTCGGTCTTTTTCCAACAGTGCTTGAGGAAACGATGAGGCACTTTTTTTTTTTCAAATGTGAGATTCTGAGGATAAACCCCTAGAGTACCACAAAAAGACTTGCAAGTGATCCTTGTTCTCTAATAAACTTATTTATATGTATGAAAAATTCATAAATCATTCCAAAGTCTAAAATAAATGAAAAATCTAAAAATAAAAAAAATTCAGACAAATCCCAGAAATTGGGGAGGGAGGGGACGAGAACCAAAACATTAATTTTATACGGCCTAATTAGAAATATTGTATTCAATGTATTTTTAAAACCCCACCAAATTACCCATTACAAACTAGAAATTTCTCTGCACAAAGTGTCTTCCATAATACCTCCCACCATGACGCATGTTGTTGTAAAAAAATTTTGAAAAAAAAATATCTGAAAAAAATGGAATTTTTTTAAATAAAACATTTGAAAAAAAAATGATATCATAATAAAGAAAACAAAGAAAAAAAGTAGCCATTTATAACCGTGGCCTACTTATCTTAGGCTATCTGAAGCCCATTGGCCTATATCCATTCAAAAGATGCAGCGTTTGGACGGATGAGGGGCTAATTTTGGTGCCAACTATTGAAATTAGCTCATTATCATAATATTTACACAAATTATACTCAAAAAAAGGTAGCTATAGTTTCTGACCTGGGCCTACCTATTCTAGAATATCCAAAGCCAATCCGCCTATCCATTCAACAGCTACAGCATCCACACAAGACAGAGGTACTACAGACGGATATTGCAAAAACAGTATGCCTCGTGGCGGAGGCATAAAAAACCAACATACAGTATGGCAGCTTTTGGATATACCGGTACATGTACCACATTTTGCATCTGAACACTGCATCCACATCAGCTGTTAATCTGGCTTCATTTCCTAATGTTTGTGAAATGGTTCTTATTATAGCAGCTTATGGCAACTACTAAATTGGTAAATGCAACCAAATAGGCCTATATAGTGGAATTAACAGCTCTAAATATATCACCAATACCCCCATAGCCACCAGCCTATTCATAAGGAGGATATCACTCTAAAATGGACGTCTGGTAGAGGATACCACATCCAGGATTTTAGTACCCATTTCTGATTTTAGTTATTCATTGAATGTCCTCCAGAGTAGCAATTGGGTCTGAATATATATTTATGCACATGGTCAAATCAGATAGAATCTTCCCCCACTGCACGCAAAGCTATATCTTAGGACAAATTGCTGACAATTTTACTATGTATATATCTTAAGTATTTAGAATAAAGCTTTTTGAAGTGATTTTATGTTTTTGAAAGAAAATTTCACAGCATTAAAAATGTTTACACTTTGGAGACAACCTGTGTTTCTGCATCACTAAATTATCACAAATTTGTACATTTCCTTAAGGGCTGGGGTATGAACGTTTGGACAGTATTTATTTTGGGACATTAGAGCACATCAGACATATCGAATTGCATTCTGAATACGAAGAATGTCATTCTGATATCAAATAATTTTGAATTTTGAAATTCGCAATTTATTACACATTTTATGGCAAATCATTAAAAATTGATATTTTTGATATTTAACAGTACTTGAAGTAAACTTTATAAATCTGATGATTTATACTTAAAGTGTATGTAGGTGGGTTGAAAAGCCGACGATCAATTGAAAATTTTGACATTTTGTATTGAAGATACGGATTTTTTTCCAAAAACACCAAAAAAAATAAGTCTTTTTGGGAAAAAAATCCATATCTTCAATATGAAAGGTCAAAATTTTCAATTGACCGTCGGCTTTTCCTCCCTGCTACATACACTTTAAGAATATATCATTAGATTTATATAATTTACTTCGAGGACTGTTATATATCACAAATTCGAAAAATATCAAATTTTTATAATTTGTCATAAAATTTGTATTATATTGAAATAAAAAAAAAATGAAAATTATTTGATATCAGAAAGACATGCTTCGTATTCAGAATACAATTCGATAGGTCTGAGGTGCTCTCATGTGCCACAAAAAATACTATCGAAACGCAATAAACGCTCATTTTAGATCCCTTAAGGGCTGGGGTATGAACGTTTGGACAGTATTTATTTTGGGACATTTGAGCACATCAGACATATCGAATTGCATTCTGAATACGAAGAATGTCATTCTGATATCAAATAATTTTGATTTTTTGAAATTCGCAATTTAATACACATTTTATGGCAAATCATTAAAAATTGATATTTTTGATATTTAACAGTACTTGAAGTAAACTTTATAAATCTGATGATTTATACTTAAAGTGTATGTAGGTGGGATGAAAAACCGACGATCAATTGAAAATTTTGACCTTTCAGATTGAAGATATGGATTTTTTCCCCAAAACACCAACCAAAATTAGGTCTTTTGGGGAAAAATCCATATCTTCAATATGAAAGGTCAAAATTTTCAATTGACCGTCGGCTTTTCCTCCTTCTACATACACTTTAAGAATATATCATTAGATTTATATAATTTACTTCGAGGACTGTTATAAATCAAAAATTTGAAAAATATCAAATTTTTATAATCTGTCATAAAATTTGTATTATATTGTGATTTTCAAAAAATGAAAATTATTTGATATCAGAAAGACATGCTTCGTATTCAGAATGCAATTCGATAGGTCTGAGGTGCTCTCATGTCCCACAAAAAATACTGTCGAAACACAATAAACGCTCATTTTAGATCCCTTAAAGGGAAGGAAAAACATTTGCCTGCATTAAAAATTCACGGTTTGGGTGCACTCGCGAAATTCACACAAAATTTTCATGCACCCAATAAATAGCATAATTTACAGTATTTCTGTCTTAATTTGACAGCAACTTAGTCGAAATTGAAATTGAATTTTTGCTTTAAATAGTTACAACAGGATCCTTGACTCTGTACCAGACTTACACCTGACATGTACACGTAATGTAGAACTTAGCTCACCGATGCTTTTATAATACGAAATAGATAATCAATTATCTGTGTCATTCTTCCGACACATTCTGTGAATGGTTTCTCAATGGTACTCCCATTTGTGTGTAATTTCATGTGACAGTTCATGGTGCACCTGTGGAGAACAACTCCAGAGTCCAGACTGCTTACTCACTCATCTATCAGGGCACAGTTCTTTAACTCCTATACATTTGTACACTCATTGAATGACCTTTGAAAATGTGGGTACAAAAACTCATACTCTGCAACTTGAGGTCAAATTTTGCACTATGATTGTTTGATTGAGGTTATTGAACTATGCCACTGGGGTGAGGCTATTATGGTCCATAGTGAGAGTCCAGCCTGCTTATTAAATAGCCTCTATCACTAGGATCCATAACATGCTCATCTATCAGGGCACAGTTCTTTAACTCCTGTACATTTGTACACTCATTGAATGACCTTTGAAAATGTGGGTACAAAAACTCATACTCTGCAACTTGAGGTCAAATTCTGCACTATGATTGTTTTGATGTTATTGAACTATGCCACTGGGATGAGGCCATTGTGGTCCATAGTGTATGCATGCCTAACATGTTGACATGATTTGTCATACAGCCTGCAAATTTAATTTTATACTTGTAAAATATGAATGAGTTGTAGATCGAGCTTGTCATTTTTGCAGTCAGTAACTTCCTACATGTAGAGTTTACAGCCTGACTGGCTGCAAAAACATGTTTGCATGTTAATAATTGAGTAAGGAGTACTGTCGGGTTAGGAGGGGGAGGGGAGGGGTGGGGGTAGGGGTCACGGGTCATGATTGACTTACCTTTGCTCTAACATTTTCAAATGAGACTGGACTAACTATTGAAAAGCATATCAAGAAGACATCCTGTGAATAAAGACAAACGAAAACATGTCAGAATATTTCTCTTTGCACCAAGGCCCAACCCTAGCTAAGTTTGATTTTACATAAAAAATTGATATTAAGCATTATGTGCCTATTTAAAATGAGTTGCTCTGACAAAAACAAATTTTTAGGGTAGTTTGTTAAACTTGATCATTTTTTTCTTTTAACCCTAACCGCCTAAGGGCTTTTTGGCAACGGGAAGGGAAAGAAGGAAAGAATAAAGAGAGAAAAGAAGCACTCGGTCGGCGACACTTTGCCACGGTCTTGGGCTTCGCTGGCCAGCGAAACCGTGCCTATATATCTCTTATGGCTATTGCGTCATCACACCACGTGGGATGCATGCACGAACAGCGCATATATCAAGTAGTATTTTGTAGTATTCAGGAGCGTTAGGGTTAAGGAAGCCTATACTGAGTTTCGATAGTGGTAACCTAACCCTAACCGCCTAAGGGCTTTTTGGCGACGGGAAGGGAAAGAAGGAAAGAATAAAGAGAGAAAAGAAGGAAAGAAGTTGTTTGCTCTGGGTGGGATTCGAACCCGAGACCCCTAGCATGTCAAGCACTCGGTCGGCGACACTTTGCCACAGGTCTTGGGCTTCGCTGGCCAGCGAAACCGTGCCTATACATCACTTAGGGCGATTGCGTCATCACACCACGTGGGATGCATGCACGAACAGCGCATATATCAAGTAGTATTTTGTAGTATTCAGGAGCGGAGGGTTAATTTAGAAATATGTGTATCACAAATATTCACAAATTAAAAGATAAAAGTTTAACAAACTACTCTAAAAATTTGTTCTTGTCAGAGCAATTTGTTAATAGGCACATACGCTTATTATCAAATTTTTACGGTATATATGCTGAATTCAACAGTTTTAATAACCATTTTTTTTAGCCATAGGGAATATTGCAACCACACTTCAATTCCAAGACAATTATAGTATATCAAAGTCAAATTACCAAGTCTAAAGCTTGTCTTGCCATATCAACTAATCCCAAGTTGATGAGTTTGTTGTATATTACCACAGCTACTGCGTACACGCAAAGAGACAGAGAGGCAAACAAGCAACTAGGATGTGTGTATAACTATGTATGCTTTTTCTTAGTTTTGGTTATCTCCAATATCCCAATAAAAATAAAATTTAAAAAAAATTTGGATTTATATAGCACCTTTTTCCAGATCTTAGAGGATTTAAAGCACTGTAATTTCACTGCCATGGCGAATCATCACAATCAGATCGCATTAACTAGGCCAGTTGCAGCCAAAACTGGCGCAGACCTATCCGCATTTAGATTGTAACATCCACCAATTATCTGTTCAGCTCACAAAATTCCATTGGGTAAAGGAAGTTTTTGATAACCAAACAACTAATCACCGATTTTTAAAAGCAGGAGGAAACCGGAGATCCCAGAGAAAACCTGCGAGAGCGAGCATGGAATCGGGATAAACCAAGTGCACATACAGTCCTTGGGCACGGCCGGGGCTTGAAGCCGGGACCTCAGTGGTGCAAGGCGAGGGAACTACCGCTGCACCAACTCGCTCTCCCAATATCCAAGTCTGACAGATCCCGGTTTAAGCCTGACAAACAAACAAATATACAGACATTGCAGATTTACATTTATATAAGACACAGAACTCACTGTTTGTGGATATGAGAGTGGTCTAAGTCTGTCGTAATCTTCTTGTCCCGCCGTATCCCATAATCCTAAGTTAACCGGTTTGCTGTCGACCATTACATTGGCGGAGTAGTTGTCGAAGCTGTCAAGAAAATAAAATTTAATCATTTAAGCCTTTATAAACACAATTATATTTCTTATTATATCACTCTTACATCAATTCAAGACAGTTCATTGGTTGATTAACATTTGATATTTTTACCATTAATAACTGACGTTTTTACCATCGCATTGATGCTTATACCCTGCAATACATACCAAGCCTCCGGGCTTTGTTCAGAAACATTATAGTGTGTGACTATGAGCATACTATAGGGTCCACAACTTATAAGTTCCCCCCCTAAATACTTTTTAAAATAAATCAAAAAATATTTGACGAAATGCAAACGTGTAAAAGGGTATGGGTAGCCTTATTTGTTTTACACATATGGTCCAAATTATAGGGTCACACGTCATTGCGTTTGGTCAAAATGGTTCATTGTGTAAACAAAAGAGACCGTTTTTAACAGTGTTAAAAGTTTTAAAAAAAAAAAAAATTGAATTTTGCACATTGTTTTGTAATTTTAATATAAAAATTGATACATAGTTTTCATGTCATACTCATATCATATTAATATCATACTCATATCATTTTCATATCATATTAATGATATCAAAATGCATTGAATTTGAATGCATTTTGATATCATTAATAGAGTATGACATGAAAACTATGTATCAATTTTCATATTAAAATTACAAAACAATGTGCAAAATTCAATTTTTTTTTAGGTCAACCATGATCCAGAATTGATCCTAGCATTTAGGTCTAGGTCCAGAGACACTATAAAACCGAAAAAAAATTTGAATTTTTTTTTTTTTTTTTTTTAATTTTGGGTACCCGGGCAGGGAATTTCCTGCCCGGGTAATAGGATTATCGGGCGGGACTCGAATTCCCGGGACTCACTCACACCCTTAGCCAGGAATATTCATGTGTTTGTTAAAGAAAACTTAATCTTTGTTTTTCTTCTTTTTCAAAAGCAAAGCAAGTGTTTAATTATTCTTTTCTCTTAATCGATAAATGGCTGAGTTGCACAGGATATGTACTGCGGTGAGAATAGACCATACATCGCCAGTAGTTCATCACATGTGAAATGTTATTTTAAAAATGCCACGTTTGCTCAATTTCTTTCGCGGTCGACCAATAGGTTTGCTGGATGAAAATGTACCAGTGAAAGAAATTGCTTGTCGTGTGGGAGTGGCGCCCAATGCGATTCGGAAATTGAGAACACAATTTCAGGTGAAAGGAGAAGTGAAAAATCAGCCGAGAGCACCTCGTGGATGTGTCACGTCTGTTCGTCAGGACATGTCAATAATGAATTTGGCTGAAACCAGCAACGGATCCGGACTTTAATAAACAGCATGCGCCAACGTTGTAATGCACTTGTTAACAGTGTAGGAGGACACATTACCTACTGAACATCTAGACTAAGTTTTATTTCCATTACAAACACATGAACAGACCTGACATACTGTATTGTTTGAACATTGACTCCTATGGACCAAGGTGCAACTTTTCAAACTGCCTCTTTTTTACATAATGAATCATTGTGACCGAACGCAATGATGTGTGACACTACAAATTGGTCCAGATTTGTAAAACAAATAAGGTTACTCATAACTTTTTACAATTTTACATTTTGTTAAATAGTTTTCGATTTCTGTCAAAAAGCATTAGGGGGAACTTATAAGTTGTGCACCCTATATTACTATGTGACTGTACACGACGACGAATGAGCCGTAAATTCCTCCCCCGCTCAATTTTGTTTTATTTTGTGTTTAGAAAATATACATCATAAGCTTTAAAATGGTGTATCATTTGAGTTCAAATGATATCCAGAAGCGGGGTTATGGTTTGTTGAACTTTGCTCCTTCAACAAGATGGTAGGTTTTTCTGTTTCTACATGTGTCTCTTTTTCCACATTGCTGGCAATAAATATCAAATAGTCATGATTGGCAGTCATTTCAAATCATCCCCAAGTCAACAAGGTTCATGAAAGTTCTCTCAACCACCACTTGAACAGGATTTAGCCAAAGCAAACAAAGACCAGAGCTATTACAAATTCTATAGCCATCTAAGGTAGAAGCTTATTATCCTCTTCAACAATAGGATTATTGATTGGTGTTTGACTATCAAAATGAGACAGATGTTGCCGATTGTCGCCCCAACTTGAGGTACCGATGAATATGACCTTCATGCACATTTTACACTACTCAGAATAAAATTTAGGACATTGACGGCTCATTCGTGCTGTACAGTCACATGTCCTTAGCGTGAATTGCACATGCGTTATTTTATGGGCACTCCAATGAAGTAACAGGTAATATAAATTCAGGTAAATTAATTAAACCACTGCAGAACTTGGTTTGTACTGTGTTGTAAAATATGAAATATTCCTGAAATGTTATTGAATGTATGAGTAACAAATATCAACCATCTTAAATCTGTGTAATGATCGAAATATAATCACTCATTCCACTCGCTGTTCTGCCTCATGGAATGGAAGATGGAACAATTTATCTTTCACCTTGTGATTTCAATCATCACAATCATAGAAAATTAATAAATAGGTATAAATAACAAATAACTTTATGGGGCATTATCATTCTTTGGGGATAAGGAAGTGCCAGTTCTGCTTTGGCAGAAAACCTGTACTTCACCAATTCTGATTATACATAAAGCTGCATGTCAATGTACATGCTATTTGCCTTTACATTGTACCGCAACTCCAAAGTTTTTCGAAGATGTTCAGCAGTCTTGACTAAGAGACCGGTCGAGTGCAGATCCGTCGGAACATGCTTTTCAATACGGAATAAATGCTAGCCTCATTGTGACATCATCCAAGCAGCAAAGTTCATTTCCCATTGAAAAAGCGTTATCCGACGGATCTGCAGTCGACCATTCTGGCATGATGGCGTTGCAAGCTATGTCGCTGCTAAACCAAGTTCCTGAAAAAGGTAATTTTTTAAGCAAATATCCACATTACCGACTGAAAAACAACCCCAGTCCCCCACCACCTAAAAACCCAACAAGAAAGTGCAGGAGACATTTCCTTCTGATTTTCACTCTCCAGTAATTTACAAACTTACACTGTAGGAATGTATTCACCAGGGAAGGCATTGGTGGTATAGCTGATCAACAGACAGGTTTTACCTACAGCTCTGAAAACAAACAAAAAATGAAAGAAATTAAATATTTAAAAGATCATAATTTAATTACAACATGAAATAAATGCACCATCAGTGATCCCATCAAAAGTGTAAAACAAAATTTAAATAGAGGCCGTCAGCGTGACGTCATATATGCCGCCATCTTGTGGGTACACGCTGTGATGGTCGTTCGATCTCCATGCGTGAGCAGCAAAATCACCGCGTTGGCAAGCTGCGCCCTGCGCGTAGTGTCCGACGCATACACACAGATCATTTGTACCCACAAGATGGCGAAAGGCTGACGGCCTCTATTGGTAGGAACAAAGAGCTTTTAAATAGAAATAGAGTCGCAATAGATTATATAATCTTTTGTTCGCTTGATGCCGATTAGAAGTTGCGACAGGCTATTCATAAAAGTGGTACCATTGTTTTGAATAAAGGGGTTCCGCCATTAAATTGGTCACTGATCCGGCATCATATTAACGCTCTACACAACAGGCGAGTATCAATAAGTGACCACACTACAGTCATGTGTAAGGGCAGTCATGTGTAAAGTGGTACCATTGTACTCACGTATCCCAAATGTGTGCTTGTGTGGGTCTGAACTCTATAAAGGAGGCTTTAGCTGTCGATGCAATCATCTTTACCACCCACCTGACGTTAGGCGTTTCATTTAAATAAATTGAATGCTCTTGCGGATCGATTACACATTAGAATGTATGAAGGCTGCCATGTCCAGTCCATATATCTATATTACACTATAATGGTAATCGCTATACGTATACATGTAAGTATAAGTATATGCCTATAAAGGTTGTTTTTAAGAAATTTCCATTTAATTTTATTTTAAGAAGGAGATTGGTATAGAAATAGTGGCATACCCAATAAGGGGAGGGGGGTTAGGAAGGGGCAGATTCACCCCTGTGAGAAGTCTTGGGAGGGGAGGAGGGAGGAAGAGGGAGGAGGGGATATGGAGATTGAGAGAGGGCTGGAGGAAGAGAGAAATGAAAAGATATAATAAAGACAAGTAGATAAATAGAAATATAAGAAAAATGATGGGAATGAGAGAGGGAGGGTGAGGGGGGAAATGAGAGGGAGGGAGTGATAAAGTGTAGGCCTAGGAAAGAATAAGTACAGAGAAGGGAAAAGAAAGGAATGATGAATACATTTAATAATAATTATTAGGCCTATATAATAACTAAACACATAACAGCACTGGGCAGCCATTCGATGATGTCAATGCCTTTATTCTTTATGTAATTAAAACGCCCAGTCAGATGTATTTCACACCTACCAAACACAAGTCACCCAATTTCGAAAACTGGACGTTGAATGTACACTCTCATGAATATTGATTGGCAACATTTTCCAATATGTCAGCGCTCTAATCGGATACAATAGAAAAATAGACCCTGCAGAGCGTTGGGTAGGAATATCTTGGTTAAAAGTCAAAATTTTTATTTTTTAGATATTTTTTCATTATAAAATTTTTGAAAAAAATGAATAAAACCAGTGTCGATATTTTATATGAAGCTCCTTTCAAGAGATAGGTGTAGGTATTGACCCCCCCCCCAACATTGACCAAAATGTATAATTTTACCCCTAATAGGTCATTTTCAGGCATCACCCATTAAAGGAGTATTTCGTGATCCAATCATTCTCTTTTTATGACATTTTTCAGTAGATAAACAAAAAAAGCTTATTCCCAAAATTTCAGTAAATTCTGATTTTGCCTTTGCGAGTTACGCATGATTATGTGAATTACACGTAATTCAAATTTGACAATATTTTTGCTTTTAGAAGCAAATTAATCTACAAGAAAATTTTTGCCATAAACATTATGTAGTTAGAGGTTTCCAATAGTATAAAAATCTCAACTTTTTCGGAGAAAAGTGGGGGATGAGGCTGTGGATCACGAAATGCCCTTTTAATTCTTGTTACAAAAATCTTGATTTTTGATCATTTTGTACATTTTCCAATTTAGCAAATCAGTGATAGTGCCTTTAAAAACAAAGCTATCTTTAGAATCATTTCTCCTACCTCTGTCTCTCTCCCCAGCTCTTACATCGCCCTTTCCTGCCCCCCCCCCATTTCACCCCCTCTCTCTCCTCCAGTTCACTGTGCTTTCAAACAAACCTCTCTTCAATTTCCTGCTCATTCAAATGAATGTTTGAAGCAATGGAATTATTCAGCAAAACTAACACACAAATACTACAAACCCACATGTATTTTGCTACAACAATAACAACATTTCTTTTTGTTTATGTCTACAAGCAAATGTGAATTTATACTACTTCATTATTACAATAGTAAGTCACACATGATGCACTTAATCACACTGGAGTTAACATCTCAAAACAAAGAAATTGATACATGTATATCTTGGCACTATTGACTTGTGCATAGCGATTGGGGTATTCACATGAACACTGTGTCCTTTGGAATATGGTGTTCATGGTTATCCAATATTAAAGTTCTGTTAAGGCCAGGGCCAGAATGCTTTCTAGTTTTCACAGGCCTGGCTAGCCCCCGGGGGGGGGCACTCCAACTTTGGAGGTGACGCGTATGTAGGGCTGTTAGGACCCCCTTTTTCAGCATCGCTGTCACCCAAAGACCCCATATTTTTTTACGAACACATGCTCTGTCACCCGAAGACCCCTTATTGCGAGGCAATTGGGAATGGGGCTAGTTCTAGGAAATATAAACAAATAACAAATTTCCAATTTTTCCTTGTTATCAAACCAAGTATGCTGCCCTCTAGCAGACTTGGATGACTATGTTCAGGGCAACTTGTATGCTCTACTAACCATGCTAAACGGGACTGATTGTACCCGATTTTGGCAGCTGATCAGTTCCCAAGACCCCCTTTTTTGGCCAGTCGATCGGTTCCCTAGACCACAAGTTCAAAACTGGTGGCATACCACTACCAAAAAAACTCAAGCTAGGGACAGGCAGCTCCAAGTGAAATCGCCTTGGCCACGCCACGGCAGAGGCATTATTGTGACCAACTGCAAATTTCAAGTTTTGTCAATTTCCACCCAATGATCCTTGTTTCTTTAAGGGGGTACTACACCCCTGACCAATTTTGTGCCTATTTTTGCATTTTTCTCCAAAATTATAGCACATTGGTGACAAAGTAAGATATGTAAATATTATACATTGTAGGGGCAAGGACTACAACTACTGTACTGAAAATTCAGCAACTCAAAGCAAGTAGTTATTGATTTAGTGATCAAATATTGGTTTTCCCTCATTTTTGACTGTAACTCCACAACTGCTGTCTGTGCTGAAATAAAATTTCCAGTGCAGTAGTTGTAGTCCTTGCCCCTATCATATCTTACTTGTCCCCAATCCGCTATAATTTTTGAGAAAAATGCAAAAATAGGCACAAAATTGGGCAGGGGTGTACTGTAGTACCCCCTTAATATGAGATATGCATATTCATCCCACATTTGTAATATCTAACACTCAATATAATATAGTCCTAACCAATTTCTTTTAAAACAAGTTTGGCTTTCTTTCCCTAAAAATCACAAATTGTCACATAATTTTTGACAAAATTAACAACTTGCTGCCAATTAGTCTAAGTAATTTGTGATGGATAGCGCAGACTGGTCATTACTTGATGTATGGTGCAATGTTTTATTATGTACCAGTATCTAAAGTGTTCTACTCATTATTCAATCTTAAGATATCCAAACTCTAAATGTATTTGCCATCATCTGAACACCACCACAGCTAATTACATTATGCATAACACTGATTAGTTTTCAATTTCAAATGTTTAGATCAGGTTCAGGCTGTTTGTGTTACTCAAGCCTGCAATGGGAGTGTGCAGTGTGAATAATCTATACAGGCTAGTAACATACATGTACATGTAGATACTAAATAAGCTTATTTTAACTTCATTTCAACTGACCGAAATGTTTTTCGATACCAATTTTTTTTAACGATAGAATTTGGTCATGAATGCATATTCGTATATGCCCTGCAGGCAAGATTTTTTCCACCCCAATCCTCAACCCCCGAATAATACCAACCCGGTCCAACCTGATCCCTAACAATTTTGAACGAGTACACCCGATCCCGACCTATTTCATTTTTTGGCACACCAGACCAGCCGATCCGAACTTGCACTTTAGCCTTTTCCAGATCCGATCCAATCAAATGTTAATTGAAAACCAAGTGTGTTTACGCCAGGCCCTTGCAACTCCTATATCAGCACAATACAAAAATGTCCCATTATCACGTGACTGAAGAAAAATGCTGCTGCCACCACAGAGACAGAGAACCGGGACTCGACCGCCATCTTGGTACATACATAATGAATATATGAATATATAATTACAGAAAAATGCTGCTGCCACCAACGATAGCCAGCGATATAGGCTATGTAAACAGCGTATTTATATCAAGACTTAGTTTTTGTCACTGTCCTCACATCGATGAACGGAGTCTCAAGTCCATCGCACTACATGTACGTGCTCTATTCTTTGGCCATGTTTACACTCTGCACCTCGCATTACCGCCGTCAACAGGTACTTTCTACTGCACTACATGTATATTAATGCAGATTAACAATTCACTACTAACTTATTAAGTTAAATTTTTTTTAAATCATTACCGCGGGTACAGTACCCGAACTGTTTCTACTGCGAACGCTACCGGGTATTCACATACCACCTCAAAATGTGGTTGGCAGACTGCCGTGAGGTTCACTAGCATCACCATGCATTCACCTTCACCCGATCTGTTTCTACTGGGGCTGTTACGCGTATTCCTTGCAACACCCGAATTAATGTAAATTCACCTCCAACCGTTTGCTCAGTAGAAACACGCTGTAAGAATGATATTACAGATTCATGATATTTACCACATGCACTTGAAGTGAAGTTAATAAACACCACATGTAGTGCGTAATTATATTGAAAATCAGTGTTCTTACTATGTTCTCACATCGCAAATTCAAAACGTCTGTAATTTTGTATTATTTAAAATATAATGTTGATATATCTTTGTTACTTATCCTAACCACCCCCAACCCATCTACGTACATATTCCCCGATCCGCCCAACCAATCCGATTTGGCAGCAAAAATTACAGCGCTTTGAATTCTGTGGAAAATGCGCATGGATATAAATCCAAAATTTATTTTATTTGTTTATTTTCGGTATGAGCCAGTCCGGGGTACTTCAGATTTTTGGGTCATTATGTGCGTGTGTACGTATGTGTTTTGTATGGGATTTGCTGAAGTGTCTTTGAGTAAGATTATACAAATATACATGTGTTGATGACTTGGCCAACACTACTCCCAATTTCATGTTACAAATTCCCTGGCCTGCCACATAAACCATAAATGTATGTGTGCACCATTTATCTATGCATTTGAATTTTTACTCAAACTTGTCATTGAATTTTACATCAATATTGTGTACATGTAGCCTACATTGCAAACAGTACTGTTAGTTTATGCATGGAAATGGTTTAAGAGTGTCCAAAAATGCAAATGTGGCTCTAATCAAAGAATAAACAAACAAATTATTGGAAAAATATTCTTTACAAGATTTCACTTGCACTATATACTTAAACACTATCACTCATCCTCACTGAGTGAACACTTGGTCAGTGCACTTTGATCCACAATACAGTGAGTCATCTCATCATAATACACACCCAGAGCGTTCTATCAATCCAGGCTTTGAGAAAGAGAGGGGTAAAATTGAATTCTGTGAATGATGATTACAATCTGGAGGTGCTATCATCAGAAATGTCCGAAATGGGATATATTATTAATCAAAATATTCTACTGATTGTATACTGTGCATAGTATTCTTCTGCAAATTGCTGCATGTGTGCCTTGGGTATTTAAACCGAGCATGTTAAAACTGTATAAAATAGTTGCTGTAAAATTTCAATTTTTGCACTGTTAATTTTTTGTGCCTTGCCAGACGCCAGTATTGAACTGCTTCACTTGTTTTTAAATTTGCGATTCTTAAACTTCGTTACATTGACCTATCCTGTTGTTACTTTTGTAGTAGCTGCTCGGAATGCTAAAATAATATTGTAGCGCAACAATTTCAAATTTTACATGCAGTGTGTGGAAAAGAAATGTGTTGCTATTTTTGCGGTACTTGCAAACTGTGACGTAGCCAGGGGCAAAGGGGGAATCTTGCCTCCTGTCTTCTTGCCCCCTCCCCCCTGTGGGATGCTGCAACCCTGATATCTATATGTGACACGATCAAGGGAAATGAGTCGGATGTCGCTAATATTGATTTTGAGATATTGGCAAAGAAAGTGTTAAAATTCTTTTGTTTTATATTGTTTTCAGCGATTGATAAATTGACGTAACTTCACAAAGAAAAGTCGTATCAACATGGGGTTTTTTGTTTTTGAAAGCTCTAAATATCCTCTTTAGAAACATGTGTAAAATCCATTTTCGACCAGGGCCGACATGCGACTCATTCCCCTTGATCATGTCACATATGATATTTAGGGTTTTTGTACTTTTTAGCCCATTTTCGTCAAAGTTTTCCCCCTTGAAACTTGAAAGTTGCCTTGCCCCGGGAGTTTCAAAATGTGGATGGCCAAAAATTGACTTACATACAAAAGTGAATTTTAGGCCCTCTAGAGTCAACTACATGCAATGGGTTCTTTTTTTTAATCATTTTTAATGCCAAAAACATTTGCCCATGCCCCCTATTCACCTTGTCATAATAAAAATAAAGAAAATTTCACTATTTCATGCAAATTTTAGTAAATTGTCATATTTTTGCCCCATCAATGCCTCCAATGCAAACAAATCATTTTATACCATTACCAAATAATTCAATGAGTTCATTTCATATATTTTAGGACTTCACCATTGTTTTTATACTCAACAAAATGTGGTGGCACAGCTGTTTACACTTGCGCATATTGAATGCAACATGCGTGTGATTACCATAATTCATGATAAATGATGCGTGCTACATTTGTACATTGTACATGTGCGCTACATGGTACGGCACACTAAAAAGAATGCTACAATTTACTTCATTGTACCATACATGTAATTGGTACATTGCTAATCACCGTCACAAAGCTGGAGCTATCATCATGGTTACTGATTGAGGACGAAAAAAATTATGTCAAAGTTGTTGGATTATAGACTGATTTTACACTCCTTCCTTTTTCATTTTGTATGAACTTGAAAAACACTCATGATCTGGGAAGGGAATGTATTGCCCTGCACCAAAAGCAGGATGCCCTCATCACCTGTGTATGTGTCAAGGCATTAGCCAAAGGGGTGTCTTTAGGGTGCCCAAAATGGTCAAAAAATAAAATAATTTATTCTACAAAATCAGGGTGTCCACTTCCTATACACTTCATTATAAAAATCAGAATTTTAGGGTGTCCAAATTGAAAAGGGTGTCCAAATGACACCTGGACACCCCTCTGCTATGTGTGCACAGTGCACTACATACCACAATTTTAAAAACACCAAATCTTACAGTGCAAGTGATCAGCATGATGGGAAAATTCTATAGAATTAAGACCCAGGTGCAATGCCACAATGTCTAGTGCAGGGCAATACATTCAAAAATAGTGTAAACACATTGCTATGGTAATTAATCCTGATCACTGCTTCGAGGGCACATTTTGGTCAAACTGGATGCAAAATGAGGTCCATGTCCTGGGTCCAGGCCTCCAAAATCAGTGCATGATCAGTGGGATCTGGAGCTGCCGCCATTGCTTTTCAATTTCATATTAGCCCGGATAGAAACATGGAAAATCAAATAGGCCTACATAACTACATTAAAAATATTTCAAAAAGTTTCATTTTCAGGAGTAAAAAAAAAAATGCAAAAAAGAAAAGAAAAGAAGAACAAAGTAATTTTGTGGAACTTTTTTGAGAGACTTTTAATTATTTTGTTACAATTAAAGGCATCTGACCAGTGACCACACCCTGCTGATATTTTGCATGGGACCACAGACCTTCAGGAAAACCCCAGACTACATGTAGAGCTCAACTCTACAATTTCCCCCAACTTTTCATGCCAATATATTTAAAAGGCCACATAAAATGTAAAAATTGTTTCATGTCCACATGTTTTTGGGAAAGTGTGGGAGGGGGAGTGATGTGGTTTTTGGAGGGGGCAATATTGACATAGCAGTTTCTACGTAAAATTAACATCGCTTGCAGTATTCCGCAAATTTGAGGAAAACAATTAGGCCCTATTTTATTAGATAAATGAGGGATAGACCCAGAGTGCCACAAAAACATGAGAAAGTGTTTAATGCTGACTGACAAACGTCTTAAATTTGTCAATGTTTAAAACATATTAAAAACTTAAATTTAACATGAAAATTGACAAATCAAAAAATTTCAACTGATCCCAGAAAGTGTGGAGAGAGGCAAACATGAAACTAATAATTTTTTTATGTGGCCTATTAAAGCTATAACAATATTGTTATGATTTTGACTGGAATAAAGTTGAGTGGCAACCCTTCCAATGACCTTTACATTTGTCCAAACATTTGTTCCAGAGTAAACCACTTCCCTATTTTATAATACCACTGAGTGGCCTGAGATGACCTCCAGCTTTCATTGATCCAAATCACAATGCTTGGCTGAATTCAACGCTTTGAACTCCTTTTTTGTTTGGATTTTTAAGGGTGAATTTTACACCTGGTGAACCTCTAGAGTCACTAGGAACCAAAATACTCTCATCCCCACTGGCACAGTTCCTTAATCTTCATTTGATATTAATCATTTCAAAATCTGACCTCAATTTGTAGAGAATGAGTTTTTGTACCCATAACATATTTTAAAGGTTTTATCTGTGTCCACAGACTCCATACACACATTGGGGTTAACATGATTATAGAACTTTGCCCTGTGAATGAGCATGTTTGAGATCCTAGTGAGTTGTGCGCTAGTTTCTCAAAACTCGTACCGTACTTTGTACAACAGTAGTAGAAGCACAGCTTCTAATTTATAGGCCACTAGGTTTGCCCAACAAATGGCAGACTTGTTTCTTTATTTACTTTTATTTACCTAGCCGGGACACCGGCTAGGTCTTGAAATGCTACCGGATCTTTCTTTACCTAGCCGGGACACCGGCTAGGTCTTGTGATGCTATCGGATCTTTCTTACCTAGCCGGGACACCGGCTAGGTCTTGGGATGCTATCGGATCTTTCTTCTTCTGGCAACACGTGACATTTTGCGTGACTTGCCACGTTTCGCCCCAGCTCTGTTATGCTTTAACTGATTTTGACCATACTTGGTCACAAACACCACTGACCATGTCCCCACATGTGACATGACATTGGACTCCATTTGACCTTTGACCTGCTCACAATGGCAAAATGCAATTTTACTCTAAAATGCTTCTTCTGCCACAAATTAAATAGTACGATGATGTCACTTACACATATGCATCGGCTATATCCAGTGCCTATAAATTATTCACAGAATTTGGGTCAAAGGTCATTAAGGGGGTCATTTCCGGTCTGAAAGCTAAAAATATTTAAAAATCACTGTTTTTACAAATTACATATCAGAGTGTTGTCATTAGCACACATGCATTGCTACCAACCAGGGTCTTTGGGGTGTCTACAGTTTCGGGGTCAAAGGTCATTAAGGGGTCGCCCGTCAAAAACCAAAAATCATCAAATATGTTCATTTTTTAAATCTCAAAACGTAACCAAACCAGAGTGACATAAACTTCATATATGCATTAGTGTTACCCGATGTATGCACGGTATTTTTATTTTTTGGTCAAAGGTCATTTAGACGTCATTTCGGTTTTAAGCTAAATAACTTTAAGAATTTTTATCTCCATAACTAAGCACAGTTGATTTTTTAAATTTAAACTGTAACAATGCATTTTCTCGGTGTATATAAGGTTTTTTTTATATTGGGGTCAAAGGTCATTAAGGAGGTCAAAACGTCAAATTTGCAAAAAAAGTTTAAAATTACGGAAAAGTAGCTGTATATCAGCCTATGGAAGACGGATAAAGCCCTACATGCTACAGTGAAGCTCCATTAACGGTGTTAGATGTCCACAATAGCAGGTCAAAGGTCAAACTTAAAGTTAAGACTGGCATTTCCGGCCCGGCTAGGTCCAGATCTGTAACCAGATCTAGTTACCTAGCCGGGACACCGGCTAGGTCTTGTGATGCTATCGGATCTTTCTTCTTTCTTCTTCTTTCTTCTTCTTCTGGCAACAAATTTCAAAATGCTTCTTCTCTTACATGTTACATCCTACAATGACGTCACTTGCCCATATGCATCGGCTATATCCAGTGTCTATATGGTGTTCACAGATTTGGGGTCAAAAGGTCATTAAGGGGTCATTTCGTATAAAACCAAATATGTTCAAAATGCTTCTTCTTCCACAAATTACATGTGATGGTAACATGCTTAGGACATGTGATTTGACTTTGAACGATGTCTATAGGGTGTTCACAGATAAGGGGTCAAAGGTCATTAAAGGGTCATTTCGGTCTGAAAGCTAAAAATATTCAAAAAATCACCGTTTTTACAAAATACATAGCAGAGTGTTGTCATTAGCACACATGCATTGCTACTAACCAGGGTCTTTGGGGTGTCTACAGTTTTGGGGTCAAAGGTCATTAAGGGGTCACTTCGGTCAAAAACCAAAAATCGTCAAATATGTTCATTTTTTAAATCTCAAAACGTAACCAGACCAGAGTGACATAAACTTCATATATGCATTAGTGTTACTCGATGTATGCACGGTATTTTTGTTATTTTGGTCAAAGGTCATTTAGACGTCATTGCCGGTTTGAAGCTAAATAACTTCAAGAATTTTTATCTCCCTAACTAAGCAGAGTAGATTTTTTTTATTTAAACTGTAACAATGCATTTTCTCGGTGTATATGAGGTTTTTTTTATATTGGGGTCAAAGGTCATTAAGAAGGTCAAAACATCAAATTTGCAAACAAATGTTTAAAATTACGGAAAAGTAGCTGTATCTCAGCCTATGGAAGACGGATAAAGCCCCTACATGCTAAAGTGATGCACCATTAATGGTCTGAGATGTCCATAATAGCCGGTCAAACGTCAAACTTTAAGACTGGCATTTCCGCCCCTGACTAGGTCCAGATCTGTAGCCAGATCTAGTTCTTTCTTCTTCTTTCTTCTTCTTCTGGCAACAAATTTCAAAATGCTTCTTCTCTTACATGTTACATCCTACAATGACGTCACTTGCACATATGCATCGGCTATATCCAGTGTATATAGGGTGTTCACAGATTTGGGGTCAAAGGTCATTAAGGGGTCATTTCCGGTATAAAACCAAATATCTTCAAAATGCTTCTGCTTCCACAAATTACATGTGATGGTAACATGCTTAGGACATGTGACTTGACTTTGGTCGGTGTCTATAGGGTGTTCACAGATAAGGGGTCAAAGGTCATTAAAGGGGTCATTTCCGGTCTGAAAGCTAAAAATATTCAAAAAATCACCGTTTTTACAAAATACATAGCAGAGTGTTGTCATTAGCACACATGCATTGCTACTAACCAGGGTCTTTGGGGTGTCCACAGTTTTGGGGTCAAAGGTCATTAAGGGGTCACTTCCGATAAAAAAACAAAAATCGTCAAATATGTTCATTTTTTTTTATCTCAAAACGTAACCAGACCAGAGTGACATAAACTTCATATATGCATTAGTGTTATTCGATGTATGCACGCTTTTTTTTTATTATTTTGTTCAAAGGTCATTTAGGCGTCATTTCGGTTTGAAGCTAAATAACTTCAAGAATTTTTATCTCCATAACTAAGCATAGTAGATTTTTTTTATTTAAACTGTAACAATGCATTTTCTAAGTGTATATGAGGTTTTTTTTATATTGGGGTCAAAGGTCATTAAGGAGGTCAAAACGTCAAATTTGCAAAAAAAAAATTTTAAAATTACGGAAAAGTAGCTGTATCTCAGCCTATGGATGACGGATAAAGCCCCTACATGCTACAGTGATGTACCATTAATGGTGTGAGATGTCCATAATAGCCGGTAAACAAACTTTAATTTAAGACTGGCATTTCCGGCCCCGACTAGGTCCAGATCTGTAGCCAGATCTAGTTCTTACAAGCCGACGACGGATGTCGGCTTGTTCTGTCTCTTCTCAATTCTTTCTTTCTTCTTTCTTCTTCTGGCAACCGCAATCAACTGCATGTAGCTCCATAGCGGATTGACAGATTTCAACCAAAGTTGACCCAAATGACCATTGGGCTAGGCCAAACCTTCCATTTGACTTTGACCTCGCCGTGACCTTTGACCTAGCTATAATGGTCAAAAATGAAATTTCACAAAAAATGCTACTCCTTCCACAAATTTTATGCGATGAGGACATGGTTATATCATGTGACTCGACTTTAGTCGGTGTCTATAGGGTGTGCTCAGATAAGGGGTCAAAGGTCATTAAGGGGTCATTTCTGGTCAAAGTCTAAAAAATATTCAAAAATTCACTGTCTTTACAAATTACATAGCAGAGAGTCGCCATTAGCACACATGCATTGCTACTAGCCAGGGTCTTTAGGATGCCTACAGTTTCGGGGTCAAAGGTCATTAAGGGGTTACTTCCGGTCAAAAACCAAAATTATCAAAAATGTTCAAAACATTTTTATCTCAAAATGTAAACAGACCAGAATAATATAACCAACATACATGAATTAGTGTTCCCTGATGTATGCATGGTATTTTTATTTTGGGTCAAAGGTCATTAAGGGGTCACTTCCTGTTTTTAGCTGAATAACTTCAAGAATTTTTATCTCAAGAACTGAACATGTTAGAATTTTTAATTAAAATTGGAACAATGCATTTTGTCGGTGTACATAAGGGTTTTTTTTTTTTTTTTCAAAGGTCATTAAGGGGGTCAAAAGGTCAATCAAACATTTTCAAAAAATCAAAATCCATGTATAAGTTCGATTAAGCTGAAATTCACCAGGAATATTTCTTATGACATCCTAAGCACAATGCAAGAGCAGTTGACCCCATCCGTAACCCAGGGGTCAAGTTATAGGGTCAAATTGCGGCTTGTATTCAGCGTCTGTTGACTCTAGTTCTTTCTTTCTTCTTTCTGGCAACAAATTTCAAAATGCTTCTTTTCTTACATGTTACATCGTACAATGACGTCACTTGCACATATGCATTGTCTATATCCAGTGTCTATAGGGTGTTCACAGATTTGGGGTCAAAGGTCATTAGGGGTCATTTCGGTATAAAACCAAATATCTTCAAAATGCTTCTTCTTCCACAAATTACATGTGATGGTGACATGCTTAGGTCATGTGACTTGACTTTGGTTGGTGTCTATAGGGTGTTCACATATAAGGGGTCAAAGGTCATTAAGGGGTCATTTCCGGTCAGAATGCTAAAATATTCAAAAAATCACTGTCTTTACAAATTACATAGCAGAGTGTTGTCATTAGCACACATGCATTGCTACTAACCAGGGTCTTAAGGGTGTCTACAGTTTTGGGGTCAAAGGTCATTAAGGGTCGCCGGTCAAAAACCAAAAATCATCAAATATGTTCATTTTTTTATATCTCAAAAGCGTGACCAGACCAGAGTGATATAAACTTCATATATGCATTAGTGTTACCCGATGTATGCACGATATTTATATTTTTTTGGTCAAAGGTCATTTAGACGTCATTTCCAGTTTTAAGCTAAATAACTTCAAGAATTTTTATCTCCATAACTAAGCATAGTAGATTTTTTTAATTTAAACTGTAACAATGCATTTTCTCGGTGTATATAAGGTTTTTTTTATTGGGGTCAAAGGTCATTAAGGAGGTCAAAACGTCAAATTTGCAAAAAAAAATGTTTAAAATTACGGAAAAGTAGCTGTATCTCAGCCTGTGGAAGACGGATAAAGCCCCTACATGCTACAGTGATGCACCATTATGTGAGATGTCCATAATAGCCGGTCAAAGGTCAAACTTTAAGTTAAGACTGGCATTTCCGGCCCCGGCTAGGTCCAGATCTGTAACCAGATCTAGTTCTTTCTTCTTCTGGCAACATTTTTCAAAATGCTTCTTCACCTACATGTTACATCCTACAATGACGTCACTTGCACATATGCATCGCCTATATTCAGTGTCTATATGGTGTTCACAGATTTGGGGTCAAAGGTCATTAAGGGGTCATTTCCGGTATAAAACCAAATATCTTCAAAATGCTTCTTCTTCCACAAATTACATGTGATGGTGACATGCTTAGGTCATGTGACTTGACTTTAGACGGTGTCTATAGGGTGTTCACAGATAAGGGGTCAAAGGTCATTAAAGGGGTCATTTCCGGTCTGAAAGCTAAAAATATTCAAAAAATCACTGTTTTTACAAATTACATAGCAGAGTATTGTCATTAGCACACATGCATTGCTACTAACCAGGGTCTTTGGGGTGTCAACAGTTTTGGGGTCAAAGGTCATTAAGGGGTCGCTTCCGGTCAAAAACCAAAAATCATCAAATATGTTCATTTATTTTTATCTCAAAACGTAACCAGACCAGAGTGACATTAACTTCATATATGCATAGGTGTTACTCGATGTATGCACGGTATTTTTATTATTTAGGTCAAAGGTCATTTAGACGTCATTTCCGGTTTGAAGCTAAATAACTTCAAGAATTTTTATCTCCATAACTAAGCATAGTAATTTTTTTAATTTTAAACTGTAACAATGCATTTTCTCGGTCTATATCAGGTTCTTTTTTATATTGGGATCAAAGGTCATTAAGGAGGTCAAAACGTCAAATTTGCAAAAAATGTTTAAAATTACGGAAAAGTAGCTGTATCTCAGCATATGGAAGACGGGTAAAGCCCCTACATGCTACAGTGATGCACCATTAATGGTGTGAGATGTCCATAATAGCCGGTCAAAGGTCAAACTTTAAGTTAAGACTGGCATTTCCGGCCCCGGCTAGGTCCAGATCTGTAACCAGATCTAGTTACACTTGAAAGGTTGTACCGTATTTCAAAAAGGTGAAACATGGAAGTTAGTTTGAGGCAATGAAAAAAAATGTTTTACGGGCCCGACCGACCCAGATGTAGCCATTTAAAGTGAATTGATTTTGACTTAAATTTTATGGGAAAAAAAGTTCTCAGAAAGTTTTCAAAATATGTAATGTTGTAATCTGATTTTTCAACTTTTCACTGTGAGTCATTTTGTCTCTTCCAGAAAAAAAACACCTAACATAAAAAAAAACCCAGACCAATCGACTCTACTTGATAAGGCTGTCTTGGGGGGGATTTTTGCCTAAGCCCAATGGTACACATGTATGTAAGTAGCCCTCCTGAGCTATCCAAGCTTTGAGAAACCGGGTTATTTAACCCAACCTGCCCCATCACAATACAGGATGTTTGCAGCTAGGGCGTGTCTCATAAAAAATATTCACAGTAATGTGGTAAAAACCAGCTCTAAAATTGCAAGGGAAGAAGGGTCAATCCATGCCAAATCAAGGA
The DNA here is from genome assembly GCF_039555335.1 of Amphiura filiformis. NCBI lineage: Eukaryota > Metazoa > Echinodermata > Ophiuroidea > Amphilepidida > Amphiuridae > Amphiura > Amphiura filiformis. Next base: position 33,917,748 of record NC_092644.1, on the reverse strand, counting down.
GGGCTCCCACCTAGATATTTTTTACTCAAATGTTGTACAGTGTAGAAATATTAAAAACCTTATTGATTTTCTGTGGCGTGGCGCCCATTTCAAGTTGGGAGTACTGGGGTCTAAATTTAGACCCAAAAACTGCCCTTGAAGTAAATTTCATCTTTGGGAGCCTGTACATGTACCTTCCTTATAAAGAGAGAGAGAGGTCTGAAACCTTGTATACGCACTTATTACATACCGTACCTAATTTGTCAAAAAGTAAAAAAAAAACAATGTTTGTAATTGGTTGTACGTCATGTCACGGGGCCATTAAATATGCGAAAAAGTTTTGAATGTTTTATAAACTGGCATGACATGGATGACTGAGATGAGTTGAAAGAATGATGATCACTTTCCATACTTGAAGAGTACTTGAGTAGATTGGGAACAATCTCATGAGTAGATCCAGTCAATAAGTTGAGAGGTACTTGAAACCCGTGGTCAGTGCACAGGAGATGTGTAGGCCAGTGTTCAGTGCTATTAGGTCTACTATACCCACAGTTACAGTCTTGTCCAAGTAGTAGGATAAGAAAATACAAAATCCAAGCAAAACATGGAAAATTGGGTCTCGATCTGCTAATTCCATACATAATGGTGATCCATGTATGTAACCAAGACACCAGAAAAAATGTTAAATTCAAAAATACATCAAAACAGGAAAATTTAACATGAAAAGTAGAGAGCCTGTGAAAAGCTGCCACTAGGCGCTGCAACTGGCAACTCTACTCTGTCTGTTGGCATCATGGGGCCCAAAGTCAATGTGGCCCACCTTCAAAATTGATAAAACATCACTTTAAAGGGGTACTACACCCCTCGATAAATTTGTGTCTATTTTTCATTTTTCTCAAAAACTAATAACACAGTGGTAACAAAACTTATGTATATTATAGGGGCAAGGAATACAATTACTACACTGGAATTTCAGTGACCCAAGACAAGCGGTTTGTTATTTATGATAAGAAATAAGGTACCGCTAGCATGTACCTCGTTTCCTATCATATATACTGAACCGCTTGTCTTGAGTCACTGAAATGTCAGTGTAGTAATTGGATTCCTTGCCCCAAAAATATGTATAACTTTTGTTACCAGTGTGTTATTATTTTTTGAGAAAAATGCAAAAATAGTCACAAATTAGGGGTGTAGTACCCCCTTAATAACACTAGGTCCAGTCTTATTACAACATTGCCAAGCCCCAGTAATTTTATACATGTACATGTAGGTTGCCTTCATATAAATCGACATGCCCAAAATTGACTACATTTTATTGTGATCATCACATGTACCGGTACTGCAAAGATGCCGAATTCGGAAGGCTTGAAAGCCCAAATAGGCACCAATATTAAAAATTAAAAATAGGGACAATCCTATTAAATAGGGACAGCTGTACACTCACAATGTAGCTCTGGAACAGGTTTAAGGCTGGGATATTCGGGCGGGCTCTCAGATGCCCGAGCGCTACTCCCAAAGGCTAGAATTTCTGATGCATGTTACCCGAAGGTCTCTCTGGTACTTTCTACTAACTTAAGAATATCAATATTCTATTGCACTATTCTTTAAAATTATAAAATTTCGACATAATACGTATAAATTATTGAATAAGATACAACTTTTGGTCTACATGTAGGAACAAATCTGAGCTACAAGTGTAAACCAGACACTTACAAATTGTAAATTTATAGGTTTACGGTACAAAATGTAGTTCCCAAAAATATTAAAACTTGTTTTTCTAAATTTCCTACACCCCCCCCCTTAAAATGCCCATTTTGGACTTAAAATGCCTTATCACCAAAAAGTGGGTCTTTTGTCAATTATCTCCCACTCTTGGAACTGTACAATGTTGTTACCACTCTTTGTAGATTGTAGGTGACATTCAGTATTCAATATGCACGATTTGATAGATGCTGATCATTTTCATAAAATTTGTGATCAGATCGTGTTTGCTGCAGTTTATACATGTATACGCACTATAACAACGCATTTGATTGGTCGAGAGCCGGCATAACAAGGACTAAGGTAGGATTTGGTATTCAAAAACCTGGGTGTGTAAATTAAAGATTTGTGTACAAAGTGTATCATGTAATGTACGTATAAAAGTACATGTAGGCCATGTGGGCAAAAGCTGGATGTGTTACAATACAAGTCGTATAAAACCAGTACGGACTGATTGGTGAATTCACAGATACCGCATCTCTGAATATTCCATTTTCATCCCAGGGCAAGAAAAGCAACAGGCGGGCAAAGTTGGTATATTTTTTTTCCAGCCTTAGATTGTACAAGTAAGAAAATTTCTACAGTTGGAAAAAAAAATCGCTGTTGCGATTTTTTTTAATTATTTTTTTTTTAACGCAATGGTGATTTTTTTTCCAACGGTAGAAAGTTTCTATACACTCTAAGGCAAAACACAAAATATCATACCAACTTTGCCCACCTTTTGTTTTTCTTGCCCTGGAATGAATTCTTCAAGTTTATCTGTTTATTCGCAAATGCAGTCATCTGTGCACCAATCAGTCCCTACACTTCCTACATGTACACAGCTGGCTGCGAGTCACAACTTATTCTCACAACACATGATCTCGCCAAGAACTTTGATGAGAAGAAAACAACAGATATGGCCATCCTTGATTTTTCTAAGGCTTTTGATGTTATCCTGCACCAACGGCTGCTTCTAAAGTTAGATTATTAGGGACGCACCATTAGACTTCAAGGGGGGGTGGTGGAAGTTGGGGTCGGGGTAAGATTTTTTTTTTCGCCGCCTTTGGCAAAGGAATTTTGCAAAAGATAATAAATCATTCCCCTTTGTTTTGGGCACTTCAGTTCAGGCTCAGATATGGGGAGATGATTTAGCTTTAGGGGTTCATTCATATATTTTCGTGTCTAAACGATTGTTTATGCCCGTTCATACATAATGCGTGCTGTCATTTTCCTCCACAACTAAAAAATCCCGTCATTTTAGACTAAAAAGGACCAATTCCCTATCTTTTTTTTAAAGATTTCCATCGCTTATTGTTTCAAGAAAACATTTACTTGCTCAGTCCACTCCACTGGCACCGTGTTTGGACGCGCGCGAACATCGTCATCGCGTACATCATTCGCGCTTTGTGTAAATAGCTCGCGAGCATACGCGAGTATATCTTACTCGCGAGCGTCTATCGGTTCTAGCGCGGCTTGTTTACGACCGGAAAGTTATGCCCGCCTATCGACCAATCACGCATGCTGTTATTATAGCGCGTGCCGTATGTATGAACAGGCTATGCAGTAAACCTTTGACGATGCGTATTGTAAGGATCGTCAGATATTTACTGCGTTACGCACTTGTCTCTGAATGATTGGCTGCAGAGGCGATCTGTTGTTGCCGAGTGGAAATTTATGAATGAACTGTGCGCCGTACGCGTTGTTAGCGCCGAAATTTGCAACATCACGGTAGTCGCGCTCGTCAAGGTTTGCTGTCGAGCTGTCCTTGGTGACCTTGATCAATTGCACTTCATTTAATTTAAAGAGTTATCCTACATTGAAATTTACAGGCACTTACCCATCTCCTACTACCACACATTTGATGGACTGCATCATGTGTCCTCCTAAATGAGACTTTCGTCTTTATCTTGTTTAGATGTACGTGAGTAATGTCAAATTTATGGCTTGGTTGAACACGTACAATGTGATACACAGTAAATTAACACACTGAATCACACATGCATCCACATCCGAGAAATTGATGATGGATTTTAAATGTCCCGTCTTAATTTTCCTGAGTGATGATATGGCTGTTAAAGTACATCATAATATCCGTAGAAGACGTACTTAATTTCCCCAAGTTTTTTCTTTGGTTCATTTCAACGAGGTGAGATAAAATAAATTATTTATGATTGTCAACAAACGCCAGGAATTCGGAGCACAAGCATCATCATTGGTGAAAAAGATGAACAAGAGTGAGGCATATCGACAGAGGGCGGTATTTACATCACTGTATAGACTTGTACGCAGTCTCGACTTGTCGGAATGATTTGTTTAGGAGTCGGTCACATAAAAACGTGATTTTTTTAAAATTATATTTCAATGTTTATCATTTTTATTCATTTCAACAAACAAATTAACATTAAGATAATGATAATCAACCAAAATAATTTTATCGCTATTGATTAAAAAATTAGCGTCACAGTGAGCTCCATATGGTCGCATGTCATGAACTGGTCATCTTTTGTGTAACATAAATGTAAAATGAGAAAAAAATCACCAATTTTGATTCACTTAAAAACAACTTTTACTGAAAACATTTTAGACCATTAAAAGTATAACATCATAATACAGGGTGGGTAAGAAATATACAGGGTGAAACAACAACAAAATTAGCATCTTTCTTGTCATGGTGAACCCCATATAGCTATGTAGCTCAAAATAAATATGGATTCAGAAAGACATTGCATGGGCCCTTCAAGCAAATTAGGAAGAAAGAGTTTGCTATCCCTTGCATTAAACATACAGGGTGGTCAAAAATTGTAAAATAATTTTACAATTTTAATGACATTATCAATCAAAACTTTTTTCCTCCATTTCTGGCACTAAAACTAATAGCATACGGTAATTGAATTCCTCATCAAATTTCCTTAAAAATATGTGTACTTTTGAATAAGCAGGGTGACTCTGGCAAGAGATAAGCCACTTAGAAATGTCGGAGCGTTACGTGCACACTTTGTACACTGAGTGACATATATACATGTAGGGAAAACTGTCTTAATTAGCATTTTAGGCAATTTATTAGTTCCATCATTTGTTACATTTGATCTAGGGCCTACTATGAGGTAGATCAATCCAGGCTACAATCCAGGATGATATATGTGCAATTTGTGGTCCATGCTACTTGTACTTTTTAAGATACAAAGGTTTAAAGTTGGCCATATTTTCACAATTTTGTGTACAATCCTATGGGGCTCTCCCGCCCCGGCTCTCAAGCCCCGGATCCTCCATTGACACTTATTGAAGTATAAATCTCAAAGTATATGTCCAATTGACTTGGGTTTTTTTGTATTTGACAAAGAACATAATTATCTACAAAATGACACCAAACTATAATCTTGGAATAAACCAAACTTGAAGTGTGAAGAAAGCGTTTTCATGTTACGGATCCTCCATTGTAACATGCGACCATATCAAAAGCAAAAAAAAAACATTAACAAAAAATAAAACAACCAAACAACACGAAATATTATGAAATGCTACTTCACAATATCAACATCAGCAGTAGATTAGGGACTTCATCAATATAACGGCAGTTGGCCTAGATAGCTCGGCCTAAGTTCATACCCATATCAGCAGTATATACCTACTTCATCCATACCAATATCAGCAGTAGATAATAAATAATAAATAAATGTAGATATTTATATAGCGCTTTATGCCATAAACAGCCTCAAAACGCTTTTACATTTATTCCACCATCATTAGAATATGTCGGAACCATGAACGTTTGCAGCCTACAATTGGCACAGGGTTCATCAGTACAACGACTGTGACAACCCCTAACAGCTTCCCATTGCACCTGGGTGGGGTGAGGCAAAGCGCCTTGCCCAAGGGCGCAACACGGTGGTATGGTGGGACGGGGACTCGAACCCATGCACATCAAGCAAGCTCTCCGATTATGAGTCCAAGGCCGTAACCACTGAGCCACCGTGCCTTATATAGATAGCTACTTCATCCATACCAATATCAGCAGTAAATAGCTACTTCATTCATCCCTACCAGGCCTTCTCAACTAGTTTAATTGAAGTGCCAACTGGAAAATTTTAGTGATCATGAAGTGCCAACATATCAAGGGAGGACTCTGCGAGGTAGCGCGTATGCATAGCGGTTAAGGTGCAGTGGTGCTTTATCGGGGGTCCAGGGGCCAGCGCCCGGCCGGAAGCTCATGGATTTTAAGGTTTTTTAAAGGCCCAGATTGGGTATTTTCACCTCTTTTTTGTTCAAGATTTAAGTGAAAAAATTATTAAAATTACCGTGAGCCACTTCATGCGCCACTTCGATTGACTCCAAGCGCCACAAGTGGCGCGGGCGCCTGATCCATACCAATCAGCAGTAGATAGCTACTTCATGCATACCAATATCAGCAGTAGATAGCTACTTCATCAATACCAATATCAGCAGTAGATAGCTACTTCATCAATACCAATATCAGCAGTAGATAGCTACTTCATCAATACCAATATCAGCAGTAGATAGCTACTTCATCAATACCAATATCAGCAGTAGATAGCTACTTCATCCATACCAATATCAGCAGTAGATAGCTACTTCATCAATACCAATATCAGCAGTAGATAGCTACTTCATCCATACCAATATCAGCAGTAGATAGCTACTTCATCAATACCAATATCAGCAGTAGATAGCTACTTCATGCATACCAATATCAGCAGTGGATAGCTACTTCATCAATACCAATATCAGCAGTAGATAGCTACTTCATCAATACCAATATCAGCAGTAGATAGCTACTTCATCCATACCAATATCAGCAGTAGATAGCTACTTCATCAATACCAATATCAGCAGTAGATAGCTACTTCATGAATACCAATATCAGCAGTAGATAGCTACTTCATGCATACCAATATCAGCAGTAGATAGCTACTTCATCCATACCAATATCAGCAGTAGATAGCTACTTCATGCATACCAATATCAGCAGTAGATAGCTACTTCATCCATACCAATATTAGCAGTAGATAGCTACTTCATCCTTACCAATATCAGCAGTAGATAGCTACTTCATCCATACCAATATCAGCAGTAGATAGCTACTTCATCCATACCAATATCAGCAGTAGATATCTACTTCATCCATACCAATATCAGCAGTAGATAGCTACTTCATCCATACCAATATCAGCAGTAGATAGCTACTTCATCCATACCAATATCAGCAATAGATAGCTACTTCATCCATACCAATATCAGCAGTAGATAGCTACTTCATCCATACCAATATCAGCAATAGATAGCTACTTCATCCATACCAATATCAGCAGTAGATAGCTACTTCATCCATACCAATATCAGCAGTAGATAGCTACTTCATCCATACCAATATCAGCAGTAGATAGCTACTTCATGCATACCAATATCAGCAGAATAGCTACTTCATCCATACCAATATCAGCAGTAGATAGCTACTTCATCAATACCAATATCAGCAGTAGATAGCTACTTCGTCCATACCAATATCAGATAGCTACTTCATCCATACCAATATCAGCAGTAGATAGCTACTTCATCCATACCAATATCAGCAGTAGATAGCTACTTCATCCATACCAATATCAGCAGTAGATAGCTACTTCATCCATACCAATATCAGCAATAGATAGCTACTTCATCCATACCAATATCAGCAGTAGATAGCTACTTCATCCATACCAATATCAGCAATAGATAGCTACTTCATCCATACCAATATCAGCAGTAGATAGCTACTTCATCCATACCAATATCAGCAGTAGATAGCTACTTCATCCATACCAATATCAGCAGTAGATAGCTACTTCATGCATACCAATATCAGCAGTAGATAGCTACTTCATCCATACCAATATCAGCAGTAGATATCTACTTCATCCATACCAATATCAGCAGTAGATAGCTACTTCATCCATACCAATATCAGCAGTAGATAGCTACTTCATCCATACCAATATCAGCAGTAGATAGCTACTTCATCTATATCAGCAGTAGATAGTTACTTCACAATACCAATATCAGCAGTAGATAGCTACTTCATCCATACCAATATCAGCAGTAGATAGCTACTTCATCCATACCAATATCAGCAGTATTAGATAGCTACTTCATGCATACCAATATCAGCAGTAGATAGCTAATTCATCCATACCAATATCAGCAGAATAGCTAGTTCATCCATACCAATATCAGCAGTAGATAGCTACTTCATGCATACCAATATCAGCAATAGATATAGCTACTTCATCCATACCAATATCAGCAGCATACTGCAGTTACTGTCCGTTTTCCTATACATAATACACAGTGCTCTTTCCCATTGACGCGTGACCTCTACCCTGATTTTTGCAGGGTATCTTAGTTTACTAAAGTAAAGTCTGCACAAAAAGTAACTTCGCTGTTATAAAAACTCCCGTGATTTTTGACCAAAAATGAGCATTTTTTTCAGAAAAAATAGAAATCGGTATTTGTGAGCAAGGATGTGTACGTGTGCTTGGTTAATTTTGCAAGGGGTCAAATGTCATAATTTTTTTTTTTTTTTAACTTGTCCATATACAGCGAAGATCAATTTTTTTGATATTTTTTTCTTCATGGAATGTAATACTCTGACCAAAGTTGCCCCAAATGCGTGGTAACTTTGGTCAGGCCCTAAGGCACCCTTACAAAATTATTAACAAATCTTTTTCAACTTCAAGGTGTAGAAGGGAACCCTAATGTCTTTAAAAAGAGTTAATTGGTAATATAATTGGTTTTGTTTGGAAGCAGTGATTTAAAAACTCTGAAAAGTGCCCAGAGTTACCCCATTTTACGGTACTTCATCAATACCAATATCAGCAGTAGATAGCTATATTCATCCATATAATATCAGTAGTAGATAGCTACTTCATCCATAGGTACCAATATCAGCAGTAGAGTGTTGTGAATGACATGACCTGATGAGTCAGACTTTAAAGTTACGATTTTGTAGTGACTTGACTCAAATCAGTGCGGGTAAATGGCAGTGACATGACTTGACCTGAGATGATTGGTAAATAACTTTACTTGACTCGAGTCACAACCACCTAATTGTGACTTGATTTGTGACTTGATCCCAATGTAGGTGTGTGTTGGTAGGTTGCGTGTTATTAGTTGTAATGAAATTAGGTGATTAATTTTAAGTGTTTTATTACATCTTTTAAGAATTTGAAATCAATTTCAATTATTATTTTATTTATTTTTAATGTTTTACATAATCTGTATATACATAACAAATTACAAAGCAAATTAATGTATCGTCATTTATTTCTGTGTTGTGCATTTGAACTGTGACTTGAAATGACTTGCGTGTAATAGGGAGTAACTTGACATGACTTGACTTGACTTAAACAATGGTAGTGACTAGAGTTGACTTGGGATAATTGGTAAATGACTTAATTTGATTCGAGTCACAACCACCCTGTGACTCGATTTGACTTGTGACTTGGTCTTGGTGACTTAGTACCAATACTGGCATGGCAGTAGATATAGCTACTTCGTCAATTAGCATGCTTTGTATCAACAGCTAGTCAACTATCTCATCCATACCAATATCAGCAATAGATAGATACTTCATCAATACCAATATTAGCAGTAGCTAACTACTTCATCCATATCAGCAATAGATAGATACTTCATCAATACCAATATTAGCAGTAGCTAACTACTTCATCCATATCAGCAATAGATAGATACTTCATCAATACCAATATTAGCAGTAGCTAACTACTTCATCCATATCAGCAATAGATAGATACTTCATCAATACCAATATTAGCAGTAGCTAACTACTTCATCCATATCAGCAATAGATAGATACTTCATCAATACCAATATTAGCAGTAGCTAACTACTTCATCCATACCAATATCAGCAATTGAAGATACTTCATCAATACCAATATTATAGCAGTAGATATATCTACTACATCCATACTAATATCAGCATATAATAGCTACTTCAGAAGTAGATAGCTACTATAGCTACTTCATCAATACCAATATCAGCAGTATAGATAGCTACTTCATCAATACCAATATCGGCAGTAGATAGCTACTTCACAAATTGTATACCAATATCAGCAGTAGATAGCTACTTCATCCATACCAACATCAGCAGTAGACAGCTACTTCATCCATACCAATATCAGCAGTAGATAGCTACATCATTAATACAATATCAGCAGTAGATAGCTATTACACTCAGCAGTAGATAGCTAATTCATCCATACCAATATCAGCAGCCGATATAGCTACCGTAAAATGGGGTAACTTTGGGCACTTTTCAGAGTTTTTAAACCACTGCTTCAAAACAAAACCAATTATATTTCTAATTATCTTTTTTATGACATTAGGGTTCCCTTCTACACTTTGAAGTTGAAAAAGATTTTTTAATAATTTTGTAAGGGTGCCCTAGGGGTTAAAAATAGCCTGACCAAAGTTACCCCGCATTTTTCCGGGCAACTTTGGTCATAGTATTACATTCCATGAAGAAAAAAAATTCAAAAAAAATTGATCCTCGCTGTATATGGGCAAGTTGTTGTTTTTTGTGACATTTGACCCCTTGCAAAATGAATCAAGCACACATCCTTGCTCACAAATATAGATTTTTATTTTTTCTGAAAAAAATGTAAAAAAATGCTAATTTTTGGTCAAAAATCCCGATTTTTTTTCGTAAATTTTGAGGAAATTGGACATGAGCGGCTATTTTTTCTTCCAAATATATTTCTTAACAAATTGACACCAAATATGACTAAAAACAATATTGCTGTACGAAAATATGACCATTTCAAAAAATATATTTGACCGACCAAAGTTACCCCGCTGACCGAAGTTACCCCATTTTACGGTATGTGAACTTGAGTCAAATGACGCACACAGTAACAAAACCGAATTTTATTAACTGAACAAAGTATAGAAAAGTAACTTTTGATCAAACATTTGCCTTTTTGGTCAAAAATTAATAAAATAAAGCCAATATCCAAAAAATAAAGAAAGACAGAAAGGTCAAATTTTGATCGATTTTTGAAACTTTGAAAATTGCGATTGAGAAAAATCAATTGTGATTTTCCCAATAATGCTGGGTTGTTAGTGGGTTTTACACCAAATTATGTGTTTATTAATATTTAGATTCCTTGACTCTTTTCCTTTCGAAAATGTTTACATTTCTGGTACTAATAATTATTTGACATAGCCTACCTAAATCAATTGGGAAAAAATGAATGAAAGCCCCCGAACCTATTTTATAGGACCATTCCCTTTTGTTTATTTCATCATCACCGCTTATAAAGACTGCAAGAAAGACTAGTTCAATTAAGGGATTTCTTCCGGGTTAATTTCTATTTTTATCTCCTTCGCTGGGGGTCCTATATAAAAAGCCAATGCACACACCCTTCGTACCGCTGTAAACGTGTGATCATTTCCGTGTTTAGGAAACTATAAAAATCACCGTTTTCTAGTTTTGTCAACATAAATAATTCTCGGCAGTAGTTAGGGCAGTTTATCAAGATGCAGGCCATCAAGTGTGTCGTAGTAGGGGACGGGTAAGTGCTAAAATGAAAGGCTAAAGCAAAGTGGTTTCTCCACGCAACAAATGTTTCCCGATCTGTTTTTTGTTCATTTCAACATGCAATGCCAATGCAATGAATCAGTAGGCCGGCCAGTATGTGCGTGTATAATAATAATGACTAAGTACATACACAGCAATTAATAGCTGACCAGTCATTGTGCATGATGGGCAATTCAAGTAAATCTTAAATTATAAGTTGATAGAGAACTCTAAAAATTTTACTCGAGAACTCTAGCCTTTGAATTTACACACAAACACGATAAACGCATTTACATGAATGTGGATTGTGGTAGCAACTACACTGAGGCTGAGCATTCACTCGGTCGGACATCCGGGAACATTGCCCCCTTCGTCCCCTTTGCGCAAGCACGCGCACCATAGCAACCGGCTTGAGAAAGGGGAACTGCACATGCGCACACGGCACACTGGTTTTACAAGGCTAAATTCCCCTTTGTATCGTCAGCCCGACCAAGAGAATGCTGAGAGAGTTTGAAGCTACCTTTTTTTGGTAGATCAGCATTGACCATTGTCATTTTTTGCAATGCTTGTTTAATATTTTGTTGACAATGTTCAAATTAAGGATGATAGTTATTTTGATGAGTCAACTGTATATCCTTTAGAAATTTAGAGGTGGTTAGTAAAATTAAGTGCAATTTTATTTTGATTTGAACAACATTTTTGATGCGATCGCCTGTTGTGATCAGCTGTGTAAAGCATGTGTTTACTTCCGAACTTCCATTGTTTTTTAATACATGGTGTCAGGCTTCATCGATTTCGGACTAGTCTAGCCTCTGTGTCATAGCTATCATATCAGTGAGCAAATTTGTGACTAGATTTCTTGAGTTTCCCAAAATAATAAAAATTTTAAATTATTGGTTGTTGACATGATACATACAATCCACTTAATCATGGTTCTTGCTTATCTTGAAATTTAAATTGGACCAGGTTCATACAGAAAATTGATAAACAAATGATGTCATTGTGAATGGGCAATGGGCATGTGAAGTTTATTGTTTTGAAGTTTGTAAACATGGTAATAGTAAAATGTTTTGCCAAATTTAAGCGTAGTACAAACCGTCCTGCAGCACAAATTAGTTTGCACAAAGTCCTACATTTTTGTATGCACGCTTAACGTCGTGTGCGCCTTGGTGCCCTTCTTGTATTTGCCCAGTGGCCTTGAAAAAGGACTAATGCTACTTCTTATAAAGTTATAAAGGACTCGGCAAACATTTTAATTTTAAAAAGCCATGATTTCTCCATGTTACAAAATTTAAAATCTGTGTTACAAATTAGATGATTTCTGTGATTTTCCATTTTCCACTATAAAGCACTGAAAAGTTAAATTAAATGTTTTAAAAGTGTATTTTGTATTACCTTTTACTGTAAATGGCCAGAATCTTGCATCATAGGCCTAGACTTAATGCTAGAATGGATTGTTTAATGGTTGATTACTGCTAAATAATCACTTTTCTTTGTTTTATTTTGCCAATCATCGCAAAAGTTGGACATTTTACACAGTTTTTCACTATTTTGGGACATTTTCAAATTTCCGTGAGCAAACTCCGAAGTCTGTGAATTTTTCCATTTTCCCCAGGGTTGTTTTGATTTAAATCACACCGATTTAAATCACAGATTTAAATCACTTGATTTTTTTTTTAAATCACTGATTTAAATCAACTTTTTTCATTTTTTACCATTTTTGAAAAATATAAGTTAATTTCTTTCTTTTAAATTGACTGTTTTACTTCATTCCTTATGTTTCTACAACTTTTGGATACAATTAAATTACCTCTATGATGTCACTTTATCTATTGCTAAAAATTCATTTTCAAAGTGCAAAATTCAACAGGTTTTTCCTTGTGATTTTACCAATTTTTTTCTTGGAAATTTTCACATTTATATGTAAAAACATGTTTTGATTTTTTGTTAAATACCTGGTAAGATCATGCATATGACTAGCATTCCACTGGTACTTTTTTCACGGCAGTGAAATGATGCCACTTGCACCCATATCTCATATATGCACAGTTTATCCCTTACATATCCTGTGTCTTGAATAGCTACATAGCACACCACCCTGTGGTAATAAGAGGCTAGGAAATATTTCCTAATATCTCATACCCTAGTTTGTATGCCTTTATCTAATCTTGCCCCACTGACAACTTACTATTTAACACTTAACCTGTCCAAGAGATTGTCCAGCGTAGGAATTTTTTAGCCTTTTTTAGAAACATGTTTTCAATTGGCTTATGGCTATCACATGCTGACAATACTGTGTAGCAGGTGATTTACTTCAGATAGGCCTTAAGTTCAATATAACTACATTGCACAAAACTAAGTCCATTAAGATGAGGTGACATGTGTTTACATTTGATACGCCCTCTGTTGGTCTGTGATCAAAACTGTCAGGCAAAAAACACTATAGTTTACATGGAAGGAGTTAATTTTTATTCATTAACTTTGGTTGCAAAGCAAATAATACAAAAAATGGTATCAATCTTGTTTATAAATGCATCAAGCTATATACATAATATCACACAAAACTTCAAAGGTTTTTAAAAGTTGAGTTTTAAAGAGATTTATGTGGTCTGTGTTATTTTGCCTGACTTGAAACAACAGAGGGCGGTCTGAATGTAAACATGTGACATCATAGGTCACCTCATCTATAGTTAATTGAATGTTTATTGACTCTTGTAATAACCCATGTGTATAAACCTGTATAATATTGACAAAGACAAATATCACTGACCCTGACAAAAGCTAGCAAGAGTTAATAAAAATTCCTTTAAAAAAGGAATGAGGCGCCCAATTTCATGGTGAATTTCATGGTGTTTAGATTTGGTATTATTATCTCTTGCACACCCGGTGACACCTCATTATAGATTTTAGACCTGTCGATAGGTTGTAGAGGGATAGCCTTTTCCAGGCACCTAATTGGGCCATATATAAAGAAAGTTTTGCTACTTTGCAACGCAATAAAAACCTAAAAAATATGCTAAATGACAGGGTTCGGTTTTTGTTAGCAAAACAGGTTTTTGCCGCAAAGTGGCAAAAACCTGGCAAAAAACTATTTTGCCAGTTTTTGCCTGGTTTAAACCGGCAAAAATGGCAAAAACTGGCAAAAACTCACATACAGTCACTCAAATATTAAAAAGTGACACAGAAAGCTCATTAACAGTAACACACAACTTTTAACGAATCATTCAACATATTTTTTGTCTCATTAAGTCCTTAAAATGAAAAAGTTTTGAATTTGATACATGCCACATTTCGGTTAACTGCACTTGAGCAATGAAAACGCATGCCTTTAATTTCTTAATATATTGCTTATAATTACAAAATCTGGCCTTGTTACACTCGGGAACTTAATTTTGTAACTTAATTAATTATTTAAGATGAAAAAACTGAACTATAAATCACTTTTTTGTTTTTGCCATTTTTGCCGGCAAAAACTGTTTTTGCCAAGTGGTTAAAACGCGGTTTAAACCGTTTTTTTCCACCTGCAAAAAACCTGCAAGTAACCCTGCTAAATGAGATCCTGTAGGTGGCTTCCGAGGTGGCTTAAAAAACTAAATGCAAAGTGAGGTTTTTAAAAAATATTGTTTTCCAGAGTCAAGATGCAGGTATCATTATTAAGCCTCATATCACTTATTTATTGTCAAATAAGTGCAGAGTAGGTTAGATATGAATATTAATGTTAGATCAAAGTAGCTCAAAGTATTGTACTATACACCTGAATGATCCGTGAACTTGTCTTTTTTAAAGACAAATTCTTGTTTTACTTTATGGGGTATAAGTTCTTGGAATAAAAAAATAGATCTAAATTAAAAAAATCCGATTTAAAATAAAAAAATCTGATTTTCTAAAATTTTATTCAAAAAATCAACAACCCTGGTTTTTCCGTATCGCGGAGAAATCGTGGCTTTAATTTTTTTAATGATGATGTTTACATGCATAGGGTCATGGTAAACTGAATTAAATGGGACATATTTTCCCATACATGTACCATATTTGTTACATTTTAACCATTTTTTACATAAATTTGGAAATGTGAACATAAAAAATAAGCACCCAGCCAAAATGTCATTATGAAGCACCCTGGGCGGTTAATGGAACGAATACGATACATTACCATACTAGAGAAGTCTAGCTTCAAATTTGCTCACCGATATAGCGACGTTGGCGAGAGTCCTTTGCTATCAAAATCTGGTAGAAATTAAAGAAGCATGACACAATGTAAAGCAATGGAAGTAAACACAGTAAATCACAATGGGCAATTACAAACATCAGTTTTTACATCACAAATGTTGGCAAAAACTAGGCAACATTTACTCTAAAAGATACAGTTCAACTTGAGTTTTATTAACCTGTGCAAGGATTCAAGGAATGACTTTAGGTAAATCAAAAAATTGATGCGTCTGTCAAAGCAATCAACATATATTCTGACATACATACATACTGCAGGGCAGGGGTAGCGTTAGAACTAAACACTCCAGTGTCCGCAGGGACCCCCGAACTTGCAGAAAATTAAAAAGTAGGGGGTCCGGAGTAGAGTTTGGTGAGTCCGAGTTGCACAAATGCAGCATAAATAGTATGTCGGCAATAGCGCTAGATTGAAAAACTGGGGGTCTGCAAGGACCCCCAAACTTGCAGGAAATTTAAAAACAGGGGGTCCGAACTCTATTTTGGTGGGTCCGGGACCCCAAAAAGCAACCTAGCGCTACCCCTACTGCAGGGCCTGTGAATTTTTATCACCATTCCACCAAATACGAATTCAATACTGACTTTGATCAGTGAAGCACGCTGGCCCAAATGGTTAGAGCACAAGCTTCATAAATCGAAAGGTTGCAAGTTTGAGCCCCACCACAGCCAGTGTGTTGCATCCTTGAGCAAGATAGCTCAATTCCCAATTGCTTCACAGCACTCCACCCAGGTGTAAAATGGGGAGCTGCTGGGGGTAATCGCAATGTAAGTCGCTGAGAGTACCTGCGCATCAGTAGCGGACTTGGTGAAGCGGAAATAATTATGATATATCCTAATGGCAGCGGAATAATTGTTGAAATGTACATACATTTTAAATAATTTGTATAGCGCTGCTTCATTTAGAACGTAGCGCTGAAAACAAAAAACAAAGCAAAAGAAGAACATGAAGAAAAAATAAATGAGAACTGCCTGTGAAAGACTACAAAATCTATGGAAACAAATGTGACTTTAGAACCCTCTTGAAAATACCCACTGATTGTGATTCCCTGATACCAATTGACGGTCTATTCCAGGTGCGAGGCGCAACATAGGAGAAGGTCCTGCGTTCAGCTGACATAAGGGTCTTGATTGTGTTGTGCTCAATCAGGAGGGTGGTATCAGCAGCAGAATGCAGGCCAGCACGCGCAGGGCAGTGCAGGGAAATACAATCAGACAAGTACTCAGGAACACTCTTGGTGAGGCATTTGAACACAGTGACTAAAACTGATAATTAGGTCATGCCAAGCTGAATGCATTATAAATCACCAACATTTATTTTTTATTTATTTTTTATCAATCCATAGCATTACTTATTTAACAGCGTGCATGATTGGCTTTTCCAGTCATAAACAAGCCGCGCAGAACCCATGAATCGGATATATGGACTTGATGCTCGCGAGCTATTTACGCAAAGCGAGAGTGATGTACGCGTATTCGCACATGTCCAAACAAGTTGAACTGTGCAAATAGACGTTTTCTCTCAAATGGAGATGGAAAAACTTTTAAAATGTAGTTTTTAGGCTAAAATGGTTGTTTTCTTATTTGTTGAGGAAGGTAACAGCACATAGAACGTTGAGCATATATTTTCACGACTAAACACTTTATGCCCTGTATATTTTCATGACTAAACATTGTCTCGGGCATAAACAAATGTGGACCAGTTTGAAAAAAAGTTTGGGTTTAAAAAACATTCTAAAATGCATTGCAGAATTTGCACAGTACAGTATACGTAATTGATGTTTCAGCACTGCCTGAATCTGAACCATTGTAAGTGACATTCCCCATAAAACCACTTGCATCAATCCACAACACACGCGGGCAGCGTTCAAATAGGGCGGTCAGCCGCCATTGGCCTGTAAAATTTTGGCCTGGCGGTAACTTTGCACGGCTGGCGGTAACTTTTAAAGAGTAAGCACGGCTGGCCTGTAACTTTTTGAGGCATATTTCGAACACTGGTTGCGGGATGATGCAAGGATTCATGGCTTGAAAGAATTTTTTATAATTTACGATAAAAAAAGTGATTAATTGATCACTAACAGTAATTATTTCTTGATAGATGATAGTTCTTAGTTGTAATGTTGTAACATCCTATGGCTAACATTCAGTGCTAAATTTAATTTCAAAATACACACTGTACTGTGATCGTGTTTTCCTCCGCTGCTTACATTAGAAGCAAATAATAAAAAAATATAAATAAATACAATACATTCACTAGAATTGTTTAAAAAATACAAGCTGCAGTGACCAATCTTTGCAAAACACCAGTAACACTGTAACAGGAAACAACTGCAGGAATTTCCATTGGCTTTTAAAAGTGATTGTCCAACACCAACCTTGTGATTTTCAAACTAGTTCTGACAATTGAAATATTTTGCTAGATGATCTAGGATTAGAGGGAAGTTGGTAGAGGAAGTGGTAGAGATTTGAAGGTCTTTTGTTAGTAAGAAAATGAATCAGAATATGGGTTATTTCTATAGGCAATAGACACCAATGCAGACCATTGGTCTGTATTTACTATGGATTCTATTTAATTTTAATTGAGTAGTTAGTGCAAGGACACCCTATCAGCAATAGCTGCCCTGTAAATATTTCATTTCATCGGAATATCCCTCGGGCCGGGATATTCCTCGGTTCCAAAGCACAATGACAATGTTTAGATATTTATCACAACACCCTCAAAACAACTGATGCACAATAATTTTAAAACCTCTAATTGGGGCTGCCAAAGTGTCTGTGAGTCTCAGCTTGGTTAATTTTACAGAGCAATTTCTGATTTATATTTTTTACCAGTTTGTGTTTTCATCTACCGTATTTTCCTTACGTTACACGAGCCTTGCGTTTCTGTCACGGTATGACTGTGTAACATTTACATCCTTAATGGGTGCTTATAGGATCATGGGCGGTAAATGGAAGGAATATGGTACTAATGTGAACCTCATACATGTAAAGTGTGCTGAACTGGGAAAAAAGAAGGAAAGAATAAGTATTTAAAACAGAGATGATCTATCAGTGCACACACACATTATATACTTTTTAAAATGCACTATTTAGCAGCATAAATTGTGGGAATGTGGGTGGTTAAACCTCACTTTATAATACAATACAATATTCAGGCTATTTCCCCCACCCACACACCTGTACTGTGTATTCATGACATTCTCATGTTAGGGCCATGTACAGCTTTCTTTATTGACTTCACATTCGGTCCTTTCAGTGTATTCCTAATAATAATGTTCAACATCAAGGTCGGTTGATTTTTTGTCTGTTAGGTTTTGTTTGTCGACTATGTACACAGTGATTTTCATCACTCCAGTGTACTTTTGTACTGTTTTCCTGACACCTCTGTGGGTTCTGGAATTGGCAATTTTGGCCATTAAACTTTGGCACTCTGCACCGAACTTTGCCTGTTTTTAGGCCTACATTGGTTGTTTGTCTAGTCTGGTCTGTATTTTACTTGTTACCCCACGTCAAGTTGGTGTACCTTGCTTTTTTTCTTTCCGGTTGTTCATATATTCAAGGTATCCTCTTGTATCATTTTTTGATCCTTGATGTGTTTTGTGTCCTCCTCCGTTGGATTCACCATTACCTACTTTGTTCAACATTAGTTAAATTTGTTGTTTGCTTATTTTTTTATGAATCTGATTTTACAAAAAGGCATAATATGGGCTCTCAAAAGTACTGTTTATTATGTATTGCTGAATTAGGCCAAAAATATTGTTGTGTTGCCCTCAGCGTCCTGCCCTAAAATCAGGGTCGCAATTTTTTTGAATGAATGAATATTTTTTCATGAATCAATATTTTTTACTTAAAATTAATATTTTATTTAAAGATTAGTCTTATATTGATTATCTAACAGGTATCCGGTAGTCGAAATTGACAAATATCCCAAATGGAAGAAGCATTATTTGATATAATTTGTTTTAAAGAAAGGAAAAGAATGGGCAATGGAAAGATTGTAAGAAAGCATGTAAGAAAAAAGGGAAGAAAGGAAAGATAAGAAAAAGAATGATTCTAGGATGAATGAAGCAGTAAAGAAAAGGAAGAAAGGGAAAGAAATTGCAATGGAAAGAATATATTGGAAAGCAAAAAAGAAAGAAGGGAAGAAAGCAAAAAAGGAAAGATGAAGGATAAAGGAAAGGAAGAAAGAAAAATAATCCATGGGCAATGGAAATGTGAGAAAGCTGGAAAGAAAGGAAAAAAGAAAGTAAGGAAAAGAAATTTAGGAAAGATAAAGGAAGAATGAAATGGATAAGGAACGGAAGAAAAGGGAAATTGTGCAATGGAATTTGAATGAAACCAGTAAAAAAAGGAAGGAAAAAAGGAAAGGAAAGAAAGACCAAATGTAGAGTCATAGGTCAGCACAGTAAAGAAGCTAATAGTTGGTAGTTCATGAATCATGACTTTACAGTCAAAGTGAGGGTTCATTTAGAAAATCAAGGTGGCCATAATGACCAAGGATGTTTTCTTTACAATGTACTTTGAGATTAGTGACCACAAATGATGCTGCAGAAATAACAAACTAAAACAATAAAACAAAGCTATGCATGTCATGAGTTTTTTGTTACTCTCTGTCAACATGGCCAACATTTACCCATCTATGATTTGCCTAGCAAGCCCCATTGATTGTCTGCGGCACTCATCATGATTGATCATGTTGAATAAGGTTGTTGTTATGTGCACAAACCAATAGGGCTGTAACTTTTGAATTTGAACCTTCTATCAGGTTTAGTTTTGTAAATTGGTTATTTCTGAATCATTTGAAGGGTGACAACTCTCTAGTCCAAGGTTCCCTAGTCCGGAGGCTACTTAGTCCGAAGTTTCGGGTCATCTAGTCCGAGGGTTTGTTAGTCCGAATAATAAATAATTTTCTCTTGTCCAAATTAAGGCTCGCTAACCATAATCCTAAGTTCCTAACCCTTATTCTATATTTAGACTAGAGAGCCTTCGGTTGGCAAACTTAATTTGGTTTTCAGACTAGCGGCCCTTCGGATTAGAGAACCTTTGGACTAGCGACCCTTCGGACTAGAGGCAAATCACACATTTGATATCACCAGGGTTCGAATTCGGCTGTATTGCATAGCAGTTTGCTCCTTATTTTGAAGCAACTGCTACCCAATTTTGCATTTGTATAGCACTTTTTATAGTGCTTTAGTATATGGAAGTATCCTGATTATGATGAATTAGCCACACATTTGAAGTCACTCATCTCAAATTAAAGAAAACATCCTTGCAGTCATTATAGTCATCTTGATTTCAAAATAACCCTCAATAACGTTGTGATTTGTCATTCTGTTACCTTATTTACTGTACATGTACTGTAGGAAACCCAAGATATGAAGTAAGAAAGAAGTTTTTGTTTTTAATCATCATTATCATCAGCTGGTCGATCATATCACTGTCTGCACATAGCTTTTAAAATATCATCCATGA
This sequence comes from Amphiura filiformis, assembly GCF_039555335.1. Lineage (NCBI taxonomy): Eukaryota > Metazoa > Echinodermata > Ophiuroidea > Amphilepidida > Amphiuridae > Amphiura > Amphiura filiformis. Next base: position 33,896,736 of record NC_092644.1, on the reverse strand, counting down.
AAAATGAAATATAATTGAGTATTGAAGACTTGTTTTGATGCATCAACTTACTGAATATGTCACCCATAAGAAAATAGCTCATCAACTTTATCCCAGAAAATGAAAATTATAACCATGGCCTCTTTTCTGGAGATAGTTGACAGATGTAAATTCATAAAGCAAAACCAAATGCTCCTCACAGGTCAGTGGTGTGATTAACTTTCAAGATGGGTTGCTGATGATGTACTGGTGATATGATATAATTAGGACAGACTTGGGTTGGTAGTAATGTTGCCAGAAGTTGTCAGTAAGGTGCGGCAAATCAGCTTCCATGGCCACGGTAAATGATCTTGGAAGTAGCCCAAGGTATTTAGTGATTCGCAGAAAGCACAACTTAAGGCGACTGCTAAAAAAAATATCAAAGACAAAATTTAAAAGACTAATTGCGTCTGACGTCAGGTCAGGGGCGCGACGTGATTGGTTACTGACCTGCGCAGTACGGCATTTTCGGTCTAGTTGGTAGGACGTCATACGCAAACTAATCTTTTAAATTCGGTCTCAAATTATAGATGAGTTGACCTCAATGTTTATTAACAAAGGCTAGGGACCGGTATATCGATATGCTCCAGCGATCTGCATATAACCACTACACTGTTCAATAGCCTTATTGTGATGTGGCTGGTGTTTTAAAACCTCAGGGCCCTGAACAAAATAAGATGCGCGGCTGCGCGCACATAGTGCCAGGCAAAAAACAATGGAAATTGTGATGATGCATGCGCATACTGCCAGGCAATGACGTCAGAATTAAGTCAACTCATCTATACAGTGGGTTGATTTTCTGAGCAGTGTATCTGCAGCAAGTGATCTACATGTAGCCCAATTGTCTGCGTAAACAACAGCTTCGGAATCACTGTGTGGTTGTTTAAAACTACACATAAATGATACATATGAGATGTGTTTTTAACAAAATGAGTTGCATGTTCAATGACAGAATTGGTTATACTGTGGATCAAATAAAGGCAAATAAATAACAATTTGATTAAATTTGCTGGGTTGAATTTGAGAGGCTTTGAATATTTGTAAGGGAGGATAGTCATTTCTTATCCGTTTTAAAGGGGGAAAGGTACTTTGGCACACATTCTTTGGAAAACCTACCTTGTTTTTATGTTGATCATTACACAGTCAATCAAATCATAATTGCATAAAGTGATCAATGGCATTCAGGTATTCACAGTTTTATAGGAAGGCTAACTTCCTTGTCTGGTACAATATAATGTTTTGAAGCAGGGGTAGCGTTAACCCCCGATCGGGGGTGAATGACCCCCTAAATTTAAAAAATATTTATTTTTCACCCTCTATATTGGGAATATGTGCAAGCTCGGGGTGAACTCTGACTCTCTACTTTTGGACCTTACTCCTACCCCTGACTACACTGCAAAATATTTTTCACCCCCGAGATTTAATTTTCACCCAATTTGGATTTTCTTCAAGCTCGGGAGTGAAAAACATGGGGAAACAACCCCTGACTTTCGGGCCTTAATGCTACCCCTATTTTGAAGTAAGGTATCATATATCCAGAGTCATAACTGAATACTATTGTCACAGATGATATATTGTTATACATTCTTGCACTCACATGTGAGTGCAAGAAAGCTAATGGTTCCCTCAAGTTAGATTCTGAAATTGCATTTGCAGAGGAATTTGTAATTTAAGTCTGACAAATGTTTATCTCATTCATGAGTCACTCACTGGGTTTTGAGATTGTTCATGAGGTGAATTAAAGCATAGATACTAAAAAATTATTTTTAGTATCTATGATTAAAGCTGCCCCTGGTAACATCTTGAACCCCACTACCCTCCAGCTTGACACCTAAAACAGCACTTCAAATTTCAATTTACAAAAGGCAGCTATTGCACTTTTTGCACTCCGTCTGAAGTGCAGAAATCTACCCTCATTAGTAGAAAATTTAGTATAGACTGTACCAAAACAGATAGTGCCTCTTGATGTGGGAGGATTTTTCAGACAACAATATAATACAAAGACACAAGGTATTGAAACAGATTATAAATTTTTTTTTACTTTTTCTGGTCTTTAAAATATTAAATACAAACAGTGAATGTTAATATTCCGAACCCTAACCATCTTCTTTATCAATGTAACCAAGCTTCTATTTGTTGATTAAAATCAAAACAAACATCAGAAACAATTATTTCAGTAACATTTGTATGAATGTCAAATAGTCAGTGTGATTGTATTACCGGTATGTATTATAGTTGTCATGTGTTGCAATATGTAGTCGTTATTAGTCGACTATCACCAAGTGCTAGTCGACTAATGTAGTTGACTATCACCAAGCCCTAGTCGGCTATCGTTAATAGTTGTGACTTTAAGGCAAATCAAAGTCGATTTTGAGTTTCCCGTCACCCGCCCTCACTTCATTTTCTGACCCTCACTTGAATTCATTATTGAAAATAACCAAAAAATACAGATAAAAACTGGTTATATTTGCAAAAAAAATGATGAATATCCATAATTTTTTGTGGAAAAATCAAAACATACATTTTGCTGTCAACCTTGCAGACTATATACTTTTGAATCTCATTTGGGCTTATCATCCATCTTCAAGTGAGTGAGCGGCAAATAACAACACAATTTACATACGTGTTGGTCATATAATGAAAGGCAGAACAATAATGAATAATGAATAATGAAAAAGTTACCTTACTTGTTTTCAGCAAATATGTGACGGGAAACTCAAAATTGACTGTTAGTGGCCTAATAGTCGTCTTGCAATTAACCCTAATGTAATGAAATGTACAAGTCTGTGAACTGACAACTACACTACTGCACGCATGCATGCACACTGTATGTCACATCAATTCCCACCAAATGGCTAGTCCAAGCTTCCTTATTATATAGATAACAAAATATTGCAGCGATTATCTCAGTGCTGAGAGCGATGCCGTTATTGTAGAATTAAGCGAAGTACATGAGTCGCTCGGCTGGGCAGGCATGGTTTATGCATTTGTATATGACCATAAAACCACAGGGTCATTCTCCTGTGATGCGAGAAAGAATCGACTTAGAGCACAGACCAATTTGTAAGCTGTCAGGTTGTGAGCATATAGATCAATCTACACTTTGTATTGAGAAAAAGCTAAAGGGGATCCTTGTATTTGTATAAAAAGAAGTATAAAATTAGTTCCCATTTTCCATTTCTATTTGATACAGGGCATTTGTGACTGTTAAATTGTGCTTGAAAAAGGGTATTTATAAGGGGAATCCCATGTTATTGTTTGTTTAGAGTGTATCAGTAAATTATGGAATTGCTCACTATCTTTGAACGATAATTAATTTTATGTACATATCAAGGTCATAATTTATAAAAACCTATAAATAATGTGACTATTGTTTTAATGAAAAGATGGGCAGGTGTATTAGCATGTTTTAGCCACCAAGATACAATGACCATTTCATTGTTCTATGGCCCTATTGTCTTCCACGTATATTATATGTGATCAAGTTTTATAAACATGGGTCAAGGTTATGTTGCTGTGAGTAGTAGGCAATGAATGGTCATCATTCCTGTCTGAAGTGATGTCACATGTCGAGGGCATAGCGTAACAGGCAAAAATAAGATTTTGTATGAAAATGTTCATGAAGTAATATTCTCTTTCAGGAGCACAAAGCCTTATCTCCATAATACAAGCTTGTCAAAGTTTAGGCCAGCATAACAGTCAAGGCCTCAGCATGCGATTAATTAGTTTCAGCAAATCTTCAATCATCTTTTTTTGTCAAAATGGCCAAATTGGAGATGGGGTTGTGTTGTAATGAATGAGCCCTCGATGCACAGAACATATATTATGTTGTTTCTTTAAAAGTGTTCCAGAATTTCATCATTAATGTGTTTTCTCTTGATTTTGTTTGTTTTCAGAGCTGTAGGTAAAACCTGTCTGTTGATCAGCTATACCACCAATGCCTTCCCTGGTGAATACATTCCTACAGTGTAAGTTTCATACAGGGGTGCGTTTGTAAATGCCTCCAAACAAGGACCTACATATGGATACACACCATATAACGAGGACACACTTCCAAACGAGGACGCCCCACTAGCTTGGTTTGTTACTATGACCAGGATGACGTAAATGATGCAAATATGTAAGATAGCATATGTCCCCAATAGGGGGTATAGGACGGGTCACAGTTGGATAGTAAGTTGTCTGGTGTGTCTGTGTGAGGTCCACGGTGTGTCGATTAAAAACGGGTGTGTGAGTCCTTGGTTAGATCCTCGTTAAGTCGAGGTCCTCGTTTGGAGGTATTTACAAACAGGGGTGTGTGTGTTTTCCAACTGGGGAGATTCACACACCCACATTCAAACTGGGGAGATTTTTTTACACAAATCTCACAGCAACCGCCATACTGTGGAGGTTGCTCTAATCAGAAAATGACAGGTGGTATACCCCCCCTATGGCTCAAAAACCCCATTTTTGAGGTTTCATATGGACGCAGCGTGAAGTAGCGTTATGCGCTCGTGTATTAGCATGATTAGTTGCAGAGTAACATGCGTAGTTGAATGTTCCACGATGGACACGAATTAAATAATTCTTCTATAGTAGAGAATATGCACAGAAACTGCTTGCTTGTCCTCGCATTCTCATGGAAGTCGGGGTCGGTCGGAATGGTTTATTTTAAGATCATTCATAATCGAAATATGTGATAGGCATGAAAATATAATTTAAAAATAGCCTGCATGTGTGTAAATTACATGTAGGTATGAATTGGGGTCACTTCATTTATGTTTTACTTTTAAAACTGTTTACATGTATGAAGAAAGTGAAAACTAAATCAGAATATCAAAATTCTTCCAAACTACAAAAAAAAAAAAAAAAACCTTTTCTAGAATTTTCAAAAGTAGGGTCGGTATTGCATAGATTTTTAAGATTAGAGTCTGTTAGGCAATGAATAGTAAACAATTCTTTTATGTGTTATCTTGATTCATTAAATTGAATTAATTTGAATTTGCCATGCAATCCTGCTCAGGTGTAGGATTGACTTTGCTTTTAAGCAATGGACCGTGTGATCCAATGCTACAGTTCACTGATGCATGCAGTGATATTGGTTGTGGTGACATGTGACCTGCTTAATACTTTTTTCAGAAAGACATAACTTAAGGTGGTTTTCGTCAGTCAAAAAAATGAATGTAAAATATTCACTGTTTTCACTAAAAATAACCAAAAATTTACTTTCTTTTTTAAACTATTTGGACAAAAATTGTATACTATTGTTTGTGGGTACATTAGTATACATGTATTTTAGCAACAACTACAGCTGTACTGCATAATAGAGAAGTGAACGGAATGAACCGTAACATGGTGTAATTAACAGACTATTGTATGTTAGAGTATGTTGTATTCAACAGTTTTTTGTGTTGATAGTGTTCAACAAGGGTAGACTGGTTGTGGAAAGTATAAGAATATAATATATTATATCTAGGTCCTATTGTTTACCATAGAATTGAACTGAACTATGTATACATAGCCTTAATTGTAATCTAAGGGTAGTACTTACATGTACTGTGAAATTTGGAGATGTAATACTTCCTGGTTCATTTACAATACACTGTGACAAGTACATGTACCAGTGTGTCCTGTATTGTGGTTGGAGGAAGTCATGGTACTGATTTTGTGTGCATAGAGTGAGATAGGGCAAATGTTTTGGGTGCATGTAATGAGATTCAGACATAAAGACATACATCTCCTTGTTCTACTGGAGGATACCTGTAGAGTTGGATAACTTCTCTGAACTGGAGGGTATGGACAACAAGGTCTTAGCCAGCCATGCGTCCACCCGTCTTTGGTCTAATCTAATTTTAGACGGGTGGTTTAATGGATTTTACAGATGTGATAGCTCTAAAACAGATGATTTTAAGGTTATATGAACTTGAAACTAATTCAGAGTGACATGTAAAGGCCATATCAGGACATATTTGACTCCAGTGACCCTTCCATGGGTATAGACAAGTTGTTTTATATTTGAGGGTCAAATTTTGGCATCTGCTTGGACGGGTTGTTTCTGATTTCTGGCTAAGACTCTGATGGACAACCGTAGTAGTGCACGGTAAACATGCTGCATTTATACAGCAGATGTCTACACCCATGGTGATGGTCAAAATGGTGATGATACATTATAGGTCCTGATGAAGTCAGACATACATCTGACGAAAGCTTGATCATTCACATAGGGACCAGCTCCACCGGTAGTCTGATATCATGATAACTAACAGCGTACTCATAAAAATACTATAACTAAACACGTATGATGAAAGGTGTATATTTAGGGCAAGACCTAAGAATTATGGTTTATTCAGTTTTGTAAGGTGGAAGATGATCCCATCCATTAACATGTTTGTTATCTTATACACTTGAATACACCATAAGTTGGCAACATAACCTTTGCCCCATTTGTCTGGATCCATGCATTTTGGTATGTCACGAAAACTGTTGAATGCAAAATACACTAACATACAATAGTCTGTTCCATCTTTTACTGAACAGACTATAATAAGAGCTACTACCGATACCTTGAATATTAAAGTTGAATAAGGATTCAAATTATATTCTAAATTTGATATGTATTTTGAAAAGTATTTAACACATTTTTTTTGTGTTCTGTTATTTTTCCTTGTTGACAGGTTTGACAACTATTCCGCCAATGTAATGGTAGATGGTAAACCAGTAAACTTAGGATTATGGGATACGGCGGGACAAGAAGATTACGACAGACTTAGACCACTCTCATATCCACAAACAGTGAGTTCTACAGTGGTGATTTATTGCCGCTTTTATGGGCTGGAATCGGATCAGATTCTGTTGTCTTCTAGCAAATCTCAGCTAGATCAGTGGATTCCCAAACATTCTGATGTGTGTACAGTGCTGTACACATTGGATGTGAATGGTTTGGGAGGACCAAAATGGATTCCAGTAAAGAGACCATTCTCTTGATTTTTATTCAGTCTTAATAAATGGCATTATCAGCTAAGAAAATAAAATTACTTTTTAAGGATTTCCAAAGAGGTTAACATACATATTTAAAAGTAACCAGTGACATTTTATAACTACAATTTAACCATTTTAAAGTGTTCTTCCCAGTGATTGATGGCTTAAAATTGTTTGAAAAATTCCTTCAGACAAAACATTTTTACACACTTAACCCTAACCCTACCCGTGGTTTTTGTGCTATCGGAAGGGAAAGAAGGAACGAAAAAGGAGAGAAGATGAAGAAGAAAGTCACTTGGCACCCCCGGGATTCGAGCCTTGGACCCCTCGCATGCCACGCAGAAGATCCCCAGCATGTAGCTACACAGGTGACGTTGGCCCGGCCAATGATTCCCTGGGTATATATGACTTCGTCTGATTGCGTCATCAAGTCCTGTGGAATCCATGCACGCAGAGTGGTTTTAATAGTGAGCTTTAGTGAGTCCTAGTTGGGTTAGGGTTAATGTGATCCATACTGCAATCATATCAACACCTGTTAGAGTGTAATCATGTTACACATTGGCACTGGCTGATAATGGCAACAAGTGTATGTGTGTTACACAGAGTAATGCAGTCATATCATGTCACCAGCCAGTGCGTTGATAAATGCTGAAGCATAGGAATACCTGTAGCTCTGAGCGTTGACACTTTGGTGTTGGCAAATAATTTATTATTCTAGTTCTAGGATGATTACAGCTGAAGGTGTGTAATTCAGATTAATCAAATGCAAAGTCTTCTATCACTATCAATGTCACTGGGAACTGTCCTCACCTAAATGTGTTTACTTTTATAGAAAGGTATGTTTGGCATGATCTAGAAGAAAAATGATATTTACACATACATGTATTGTTGTACATATAGCACAAGGGGTTAGCCAGCGATCTGCGCACCCATGTTCTGTACAGGCAATCACATACTTTGACTGCGCGAAAAAATGATTAGGCCATTCGTCTGATAACAATCCCAGCCGAGATAAATTTGTTATAAAATTTTCTTTCAAAAATCTAACTTTGTGTAAAATCAACAACTTAAAGGCTCTATATGCCTATAAAATTTTGGATGCGATATCGGATAGTGTCCATATTTCAAAATTTGTTGGTAGTAATTTGCCACATGATGGTACACTCACAGGCAGCTTAAATTCCAGGTCAGGATGGCCATCAGGTCTATGGATGGGCAGTTATCTTGAATATTTTAACAATAATATAGCAGCTACAGAAATAACCATATAATGAAATTGCTTGTTTCTTCCCAGGATGTATTTCTCATTTGTTTCTCACTGGTGAGTCCAGCTTCATACGAGAACGTTCGCACAAAATGGTACCCTGAAGTGAGCCATCATTGTCCGAGCACGCCCATCATTCTAGTCGGAACCAAGCTTGATTTGAGGGATGACAAAGAAACAATCGAAAAACTTAAAGAAAGACGTTTAGCTCCTATAACATACCCACAGGTGAGTGACCTTTGACCGTAGATAATCTAATACGCTATTTCAGGGTTTGTTACAATATTAATATCGTGAGTTCCAGTTGAAGAGTTTCTTGATAAACGTGGGTCAATTTCGCAAAGCTGTTTACCCATCCTATTGTCTAATTCATCATAAAGCCACAATTGGTTTGTACTCATCGTAATAACTTTATGGTGGATGTGTTTGGATTGGTTATCTTTTGTAAAGTGATTTATGATTTGCTGAAACAATGGATTTTGTTAAAATCTTTGTGAAATTGATCCCAGAACACAAACGGTCATCATTAAATATATACATGTAGATACACTCAAAAACATAATAACAGATTTGTTTATTAAAAAATGTATTGTTTTATCAGAATTTCTGATTTATTTTCAGATAAAAGATAAGTCAGAATCCATTACATTGGCTAAATAACTGCTTCAGCGGTCTACATTTAATAAATTCGTATTTGAATTGGAGCAATGCATAAACTCATATAAACTTGTAGTCAATGTATTGTAAGACTGAAGAAGAGCAACATAAAATCATTAAAGATCATTGTGGGACTGCAAGAAAAGACACTTGCACATACAAGAAGGAAACAAAATATGAAAACAATGTAAAAATAATGAGTTACCGTATTTAGTCAAATAAACGCCCGAGCGTTACATTTTCAAATGGGGGCGTTTATTCAAGGTCAATTTTAGAACGATAATTCCGTTAAAATCATTAGGTAAACTTAAAACTCATGCTAAAATGAAAAACTATGAACTAGAAACACTGACTTCTGGTTCACTTCCGGGTTTCCAATCCAGATTTTCGCCAAAAAGTGACACTATTATCGACCATGTTTGCAACTTGGTAAGCTTACTACACAAGATAGCATGAAAATATCGGCATTTTTTAAACATCTTGGTTGAAAAAAGTGGTGGGGGCGTTTATTTGAGGGGGGGGCGACTATTTGACGAAATACGGTATTGGTCACTAGGAAGGCAATGTAGAAGTCTAAATCTTACGATAGTAGCTCATACTACAATGAGAATGCATTTTTCATGAACTATCTTTGCTATAATATGCTATTTCACATTAGTTCTTGCAGTCTTGTAACAAGTTATGTCACTTGTAGTTAGGAATTTGAGTAGACAGCTTACATATTTCCTTTCCACAAGTGCACATTAAAAGCAAAAACAAAGTAAATGCTGTCATGAGTGTAATGAAATCAAAAGTAGATTAAGTAGTATGGCTAGATGTTGTAAACTTGTAAAATTATGTGGGACACTTAAGGGAAGGGGTATGAACGTTTGGACAGCATTTATTGTGGGACATTAGAGCACATCAGACATATCGAATTGCATTAGAATACGAAGAATGTCTATCTGAAATCAAATAATTTTGATTTTTTGAAATTCGCAATGTAATAAACATTTTATGGCAAATGATTAAAAATTTATATTTTTGATATTTAAGAGTACTCGAAGTAAACTTTTTAAATCTGATGATTTATACTTAAAGTGTATGTAAGTGGGATGAAAAGCCGACGCTTAATTGAAAAATTTGACCTTAAGTATTGAAGATATGAAATTTGTACAAAAAAAAAAAAAAAAAAAATTAGGTCTTTTTGGGAAAAAAATCCATATCTTCAATATGAAAGGTCAAAATGTTCAATTGATCGTCGGCTTTTCCTCCCAGCTACATACACTTTAAGAATATGTCATTAGATTTATCAAATTTACTTATCTATATATATTATATATCAAAAATGTGAAAAATATCGAATTTTAATAATTTGTCATAAAATTTGTATTATATCGTGAATTTCAAAAATGAAAATTATTTGATATCAGAAAGACATTCTCAGTATTCAGAATGCAATTCGATATGTCTGATGTGCTCTAATGTCCCACAATAAATACTATCCAAACGTTCATACCCCTTCACTTAATTAAGTTAATTTTGACCACTTGGACCCCTATGATTGAACTTAGAACTCTGTGGACTCCTCCCTGGACCCCCAAGGTTCAGAGACTAATGGGCTATTCCAGTTGAAATACATACACCCCTATTGAAGACATGACTTTAATCTCCCACACAGGGAGTGTGAATTTCAATGAGCTTACCTGAATTGGCAATTCCATTTGAAGTATACACTCCCTGTGTGGGAGATAAAGGTCATGTCTTCCAAAGGGGGCATAGGGGCCCAATGCTACTCTGGTATGATCATGAGATTTCTAAAGGTAAGAGGTGCAGGGGTCAGAAATTTACAACCAAGTGCGAGAATCCTTTTGGATTCTCCCAGTGGAATTTTGCAAGAATCCACAGATTCTCGCCATATAACTTTGTAAGATAATTGAAATATTTACGAGAATCCATTTAGATTCTTGCAATTTTTTTGACGAGAATCTTTGCGAGAATGGATTCTCGCCGAATTTCTGACCCTGAAGTGGACGCTAAGTGCTGTGTGGTTGTCATACAAAGTGAGTTTGTTACAGATCAATAGACTCACTTGTTAACGTAGGATGAATATGGCAACTGCACTATATGCATGACTGCATAGCACTAAGGAGTAAAGATCCAGCTCGTATTGGGTGTAAAAATCAGATATGCCACCCATGAACTGATATTTATTCCTTTTAAGGGATCTAGAATGAGCGTTTATTGCATTTCGATAGTATTTTTTGTGGGACTTGAGAGCATCGCAGACCTATCGAATCGCATTCTGAATACGAAGCATGTCTTTCTGATATCAAATATTTTTCATTTTTTGAAAATCACAATATAATACAAATTTTATGACAAATTATAAAATTTGATATTTTTCAAATTTTGACATATAACAGTCCTCGAAGTAAATTATATAAATCTAATGATATATTCTTAAAGTGTATGTAGCTGGGAGGAAAAGCCGATGGTCAATTGAAAATTTTGACCTTTCATATTGAAGATATGGATTTTTTTCCCAAAAAGACCTAATTTTTTTTGGTGTTTTAGGAAAAAATCCATATCTTCAATCTGAAAGGTCAAAATTTTCAATTGATCGTCGACTTTTCATCCCACCTACATACACTTTAAATATAAATCGTGAGATTTATAAAGTTTACCAGTACTGTTAAATATCAAAAATATCAATTTTAATGATTTGCCATAAAATGTGTATTAAATTGCTAATTTCAAAAATCAAAATTATTTGATATCAGAAGGACATTCTTCGTATTCAGAATGCAATTCGATATGTCTGATGTGCTCTAATGTCCCACAATAAATACTGTCCAAACGTTCATACCCCAGCCCTTAATATGATGCATCATTCTGAAAGATGAGTGTGATGTACCAAATTGTAAAAACAGGTTATGGTAGAGTAATGTACTATTTTTGAAAAGAGTAGGTCAAACTCAATTTAGAGAATGCCCAGCTTGCTAACATAGATGTCAACATTTTGTGGGGTTTTGGACCTAAAAGGATTTTTAAAAGTTTGTCCACAAGGGCATTTGGCAGAGGACATGCGTGGATCATTTCAAGCATGGACATTCTTAACTGTATAGAATTTTGCCAGTTACTAAAATGTATTGTTTGTTTTGCATCTAAATCATCACCAGGGTTTACAGATGGCAAAAGAAATTAGCTCTGTTAAATACCTGGAATGCTCAGCTCTAACACAAAAGGGTTTAAAGACAGTTTTTGACGAAGGCATACGAGCCGTTCTTTGTCCGCCAAAACAGGAAAAGAAAAAGAAACATTGCCAAGTTCTTTGATTTGACCGTCTTGGAGTCAAATTTTACTACTTCGTCAGCAAAGCGTAATGTTGATTTGATCAAGAATTTACCACAAATATTCATCAATATTATATGTGCATCTATGAACTCCATGAACATTTCATGCAAATTCAGACGTCAAGCTGTGTTACATTTTCATAGAGTTTTTGTAATGAAAAGTATATTTGTGTTATTGTGTTACAATTGGCTGAGTTCAAATTAGAGAATAAAGGTATTGGTTTTAGCCCCTGGAGTGTATCTATCGTCTCATATAACACGGGCGACATCATTATTATAAGTAAAACAACGAGACAAAGCTGAGTTGTTTTACGCCATTATAATGAGGCAGTAACTGAAAACTTGAACCAAGCCATTGTATCTTCCGATTGTGTATCACCACAGATTTCAACATACATTGGTTCGCCTCAAGTCCCGTAGTCACATTGGTGCGTATTTGGCTGGTCGCAGTATTGGATTGAGCGTCGTAAAGTTAATCGCGCAGAGTGTAAACGCAAATGTACAAGGGCGATTTGTCAGCACACTTGCAGCGCAGCAGCGAAAAAGCATTGACATCACTACCAAACTTGAGGTGAACCAAAGAATATAGCTAGCATGACCCTCAATCCATCTGACATGAATTGTGTTCATCTAGGGTAGTAGGTGTGAAGAATGTTTGGTACCACTTCCAAGTGAACACATTTTTAAAGTAATGTTGTTTTGGTGTAAGATACTGTTAAATATTTCCACTTTTTTCCTGCTAAAATTAAATTTATCAGGGTTTGCAGATGACAAAAGAAATAAATGCGGTCAAATATCTGGAGTGTTCAGCCCTTACCCAAAAAGGTCTCAAGCAGGTTTTTGATGAAGGCATCCGTGCTGTTCTTTGTCCACCGGCAAAGAAAAAACAAAAGAAAGGACCATGTACTGTTCTATAATGGAGGGATTGTTCAACACTGATGTAATGTGCATGTAAGGTACACTCATTCATAAATGGCATTCAACTTCAAGAACCTTCCACAACCAGTTATACAAATTCATTGTGTTTCATTATTCTGATGGAACTCTTTTTTTTTTGAGGAGGGGAGGGAGCATTGAAGTCACTACCGAACTTGAGGTGAACCAAAGACTATAACTAGCACAATCCTCAATCCATCCAACATAAATTTGTCCATATATCTATGGTTAGCATATGTGTAGGTGTGAAGAATGTTTGTTACCACTTCAAGTGAGCATGTTTTTAAAGTAATATTGTTTTGGTGTAAGATACTGTTAAATTATTCCACTTTTTTTTCCTGCTAAAATTAAATTTATCAGGGTTTGCAGATGACAAAAGAAATACATGCAGTCAAATACCTGGAGTGTTCGGCCCTTACCCAAAAAGGTCTCAAGCAGGTTTTTGATGAAGGCATCCGCGCTGTTCTTTGTCCACCGGCAAAGAAAAAACAAAAGAAAGGACCATGTACTGTTCTATAATGGAGGGATTGTTCAACACTGATGTAATGTGCATGTAAGGTACACTCATTCATAAATGAGTCATTCAACTTCAAGAACCTTCCACAACCAGTTACACAAATTCATTGGTATAACTACAGTTTCATTATTCTGATGGAACTATTTTTCCCTCGGCAATTTATTAGACCATGGAAACAGTATGAACTCTTTCTACAATTCTAGTGCACCAAGTGATAAACTTTTCTGAAAAATATGTCAAATTGTTTACCAATATCCACAATATATTGCATATAATTCAAAAGGGTCAAATACTCCAGACGTCCCGTGGAACAAATTTCCAATCTTATAAAGCCATAACGTACAATCTTTAAAATGAATTTATGGTTAATTTTATTCAAATCCGACTTTTTGGCATGTTTTTGACAGATTACAGATGTCCATACTTGCTATATTTGATATTTTTTATATTTAACAGCACTCGAAGTAAACTTTATAAATCCGATGATTTTTACTTAAAGTGTATGTAGGTGGGATGAAAAGCCGACGATCAATTGAAAATGTTGACCTTTCGTATTGAATATGGATTTTTTCCCCAAAACACCAAAAAAATTTGGTCTTTTTGGGAAAAAAATCCATATCTTCAATATGAAAGGTCAAAATTTTCAATTGACCATCGGCTTTTCCTCCCAACTACATACACTTTAAGAATATATCATTAGATTTATATAATTTACTTCCGAGGACTGTTATATATCAAAAATTTGAAAAATATCAAATTTTTATAATTTGTCATCAAATTTGTATTATATTGTGATTTTCAAAAAATGAAAATTATTTGATATCAGAAAGACATGCTTCATTATTCAGAATGCAATTCGATAGGTCTGAGGTGCTCTCATGTCCCACAAAAAATACTGTCGAAAACGCAATAAATGCTCATTCTAGATCCCTTAAATTCATCATGTTTAGAAGGTTAATTTTGTGGTCTAAAGTATATAGAACTGCAACCTGGGTTTAGGACACATGGTTAAATTAAAAGCCACACAAGTTGAAAATATAATATTTCTTACAAAAATGAACATAATTATCGCCTGTATTGACTGGTTTGTGAAATGTTCTGGAGTTTACTTGCTGTTTAAAAGCGAGAAACTGCTATTAAAAGCAAGGGGGAAAGGTGGAGCTGATCAATAACACATGCAGGATGTGTTACAAATGGGATATGCGGCAAACTGAACACTACAAAGTCAATGTCACAATTCTTTCATCTTTGTTTTTCAGATGTTGGGTGCAAATGTAAATCGGTGTTAATCAAGCTTTGAATCAACTGCATCTTCATGCCTTGATTCGGTCAATTCACAATATAATGTGCCTCTAGCGGTTGCTGGGGAGAGGCCAAAATATAAATATGCAGTGCATCATGGGAAAATGTCGATATTTAAAGCCTGCATAATACAAATACAACAGGAACGTATGTCATTGTGTGTTTAATATGTCAATACAATGATGTTACCTACGAGTGCGCACTAAAACAGCAATTTACAATTCTAGGATTCATTTGCTATCTATTGATCACACAGAATCCTTTGTGGAGCTGTTTTCAATATTAGTATTATTACACTTGCATGAAAATCCAATGGTGGCTAGAACGGCAATGTGGACCCTGGAGGTCAAAAATTGGACTGGCAAGTACAACCGCTGGTGGGCATCATATTGTGAATCGTATTAATTGTGCCAAGTTCCATTTAGTTTTATGCTTATCCCAGCATTGGCAAAAGAGGAAGAATTGTGGCAGTGATTTTAGGGATTAAAAAAAAGGGAAAATGCTTGCTTGCTTTAGGGTTTTTTTGGTGAGGGCTTATTTATTTTTGTTTTATTTTAGTTTTATAAATTGTATGCATTAGAAGTACATGGATGCAGTTTTGATTGGTACAGTATTTGCTATTAAAAATGGGCCATGCACTTTTACTTGCAATGGGCTTTTTGGTCAGCTAATATACGGCCAATGACATGATGCTGTAATTTGTAAAAGATCTTTTTCTATAAATATCTCATCATGCACTGTTCATGGGGTAGTATTGCAGGACGCATATAGGTTTGATAAGCGCAAAACTGTAGGCAGACATGCAAGTTTACCCTTAAGTATATCACCCCTGGAATACATGTCGTCACTAGGTGGGAAAAACCTCATATGTACTTTTTGCCCTTGAACATGGATGAAGCAAACCATTCAATATAAAGTCTACACCTACAAGGCTTTATCCATTTTCAAGGGCCAAAAGTAAATATGAGTTGTTTCCTGCATGTACTTTTGGCCCTTGAACGTGGATGAAGCAACCTCTTCAATGTAAAGTTTACACCAACAAGGCTTTATCCATGTTTAAGGGCCAAAAGTACATTTGAGGTTTTTTCCGATAGTGCATGACGTGATATAATGTATAGGTATATGGGGGGAAGATCCATCCAGATTCAGTTGACATCATTAATGGTTCATAAGCAATATCGGGAAACTGCCTTTCAAGTTCTGCAAAATCAATACATGTTTGTTTTGAAGGGAGCCTGCGAACATTTTAAAGGAAGCATCAACACAGCTGTTCCAGAGTATCCATTGTTTTATCCAAGAATGTTGTGTACAATAGATACACACACTAAAATCTCAAAACATTATCATACAAACACATGTGGAAAAAATGTGTCAGATAAAATTTTAACAAGTCTTCAGCATGAGAAACTGTTGCCCTGAAAAGTTTGACAATCACTTCACCTCAAGATATCGACTAATTAACCCTGCCCTCAATCAGGGGGATGGGAACTTTCCCAAATTTATGACTTTGTTCTTCTGTTCACCAAGAATTATAATTAAGAGTCAATTGTCAGTCCATCTGAAACTATTGGGAATGGAGTATTGTTACTCCTAATTGTCTGGAACGAAATGTGGTGACTGCTGAAGACTTGTTGGAAGTTTATCATTCAAGGCATAATGATACATTTCCTTCAGAGAAGGAGTGAAAAGCCATATAGATGTTGCTGTATTCATCAAGCCAATCATTTAGTACTTACCATCGGAATTCCATTTGAAACACTTTGCAAAATCAAGATTCTCACAAACTACCAGCTATAATGTGTCTCATCTCAAATTGAGAGTATCGCCATGTTGGATGTCGCAGTGGCAGTGCATTTATGCAGTTTTGTCACCAGCGTACGCCAAACTGCACTTCTACGCATGTGTATATGCCACACAGGATTAGGTTAAATGCAAGCGATTCAAAACTGCCACAACAGCATCCAACATGGATCAACTTGAGACGAGACACTACACATGTAGCAAGAATCAACTGGTTTTCTTCAACTAGTAGAGGAAGTGTGTGAGTTGTGTAAGAATCCATATCATTTTTAAACACTCCGATTCTTGCAAAGAATTTTGTGGGAATCATTTGACTCTTACATGAGAATCAGCTTTGACTCGCACACATTTTTAGCAAGTATCAACTCATGATTTCTTGACACCCCTGCTTATCGATTCCCACAATCCGTTTGTGGAGAATCCAAGAGAGGATTGGATCTTACCAAGAAGCCTTGAACCAGTTTCATCACATTACTTATATTGTGCTGTGAAGATTTTATATAAACAAAATGACAGTGCTCTTTTCAAGTCAGTTATTAATTGAAAAATCCCATTTTAATATTGCACATGAAATCCCTAACCATTTGAAATATGGATGGATCTATATATTTGAAATTTGTGTAGGGATGTACATGTAATTAACACCAACCTGACAGCCAGTGGCTATACTTTATACCACCTTGAGTGTGGTAGTAGTGATCAATGTAGTTGCATATTGGGCAATTCCATTTAAAATCCACATTATCCCTGTGGAGGATTTTGAAAATCTATTGCATATGGTGAGTATGAATTTCAAATGGAATGAACATGTTAGGCAGCTCCATTTGAATTTCATACACACTCTCAGAAAGCCTTTAACAGAGGGAGGGTGAGTTTCAAATAGAGTTGGTTAATGTGCTCATTCCATTTGAAATCTATATACTAATCCTGTGAAAAGTATTTCCAAAATTGTTCACAGGATTTTGAATGGAATAGCATATTTCGCTGGTTGCCATGTCGAATCATGCTGTCTGCCATCACCTGCAATGCATATTGTGTACACAGACGTTTTGTCAACATGTGTGCATTGCAAAAGCATAAAAACACTTACATTACTACCAAGGGATGTATAGTCACTGTGCTGCTAGGCATGTAAAATTGCACAGCCTGACTGACTGGTAGCAGACTGGTATAAGTTCCTGTTGAGTTCCTATTGGTTACACATGTACTTGCCCTACTGGCTAGAACCTACACGTAAAAGTTCAGGTACACCCGCGGATATGTGCCTTACCCTGGGTGACAAACCTTATTTGATCTATTGGCATCAAGAGGTTGATACACAAATTGGTAATAAGCCCTTTTTCAGTTTCAGTTTAAAGTGCATTGTGGGTAATATGCTCGGAATATAAACATTGAGGACTTGCCACAATATTTCCATGAGGGTGAACTTTGCACTTTGTAAGAAACATTTCCTGTACGTGTTTTGCACATTTTTTGGTCTTGATGTCTTCTGAACACTTGCAGAAGACAATAAAAGTATTGATGAGCTAGCTAGAAACTGCTGGTGTGAAAGCGAGAAACTAAAATCAGTGGGGAATCCCTTCCAGGCGCTGCTCATCACACACTTTGTCAAGGGAGGAGGTTGAGTTATTTATCTCTCAAACACACCCGGATGTTGATGTGCAGATGATGCAATGTCCAATTTTTCTGAAATTGTGAAAGGGCTTATTGTGAGTTATGTCTCTGCAAAGCAAACATGTGCGATATAGTAAAAATCTATTCTTTGAAGTGTATCTTCTTTCATTGGTTCAGTTTCATCCATATTTTGATTGACTGATTTAACATGTACCCGCATACACCCTACAATCCCTTAACCGTATATGTGCTACACTTTGAATGTCATTACCAGGGCTTACAGATGGCGAAAGAAATCACTGCAGTGAAATATCTGGAATGTTCAGCGCTCACACAAAAAGGCCTCAAGACGGTGTTTGACGAAGCAATTCGTGCCGTCTTGTGCCCCCCGAAACCCCCCAAGAAACAAAACCGATGCCTTCTGCTTTAATCATGGCGGACATTTTACATTCCTCTACACATCTATTTCAACATGTAAAGTATTTATTTGACCTTTAACCTTTACCCAGCCCCTCTTTCATGTTTGTACCTTAGTTTGTATACCACCAAAGCTTTATATTTTCAAAACAAGTGTACGGATTATCGAGAAAACTTGAACATTTTTGGAATTTGTTATCAACTAACAAATGAGAAAACTGCCTCGTGAATTGAATTTTTATTAAGCTTTGTTGGTAAATAATAACCGTCTTTATGTACAAGCTTTTATGCTAACTAAGCCTGCAAAATGATATCCAGTACCCTACACTCGACACCCGTTTTGCATGCAAGATCTACTATGCGTGCTTCACCACTCTCCCCACCCTTCACCCCTCCCAGTCTCACTGCTCTATCAAGCATCAACACATTTCAACATTTGTCTTGCATGTAATTGGACATTGCAATTTGGACATTGCTGCTGCTAAGCTGTTATGAATCTTAATATATTTCACAAAGCAACTAAATTAAGGTTTTATTTTAATATGATAAACTATAGCAATGTGTAAACTGATATTGGACTCATTTGCTTATTAAAAGTTACCTTTTTCAGAGTCTTAGTTTAGCAGCCACGTAGCTTGCGACACCATGATTATGGCGTCCTCATTTAGCATAGTGTTTTAAATCCTCTGGTCACATGACCAATCTCGGTGGTCAAGTGTCAGCAGATCATCGTAGAGGGCGGGCAGGTGACCAGAGAATTGTAAACACTTACAAGACACTGTGATGGTGTCACAAGCTACATCGCTGCTAAACCAAGACTCTGAAAAAGGTTAACTTTTTAAGTAAATATTGAACTACAGCTATAGTAAACAGTCAATTGAAAAGCTCCATACAGGGTGTCTCAGAATGATTATTACAAAGATGGGTACTAATCATTTTTGGGACACCCTATTTATTATAGGACTCTCCATACATGTAGGCCAATCTTATAGAATTCATGGATATCAGTATCACTAAGATGACATAATGGGCTATTCCAGTTGAAATCCATATACCTCCTATGGAAGACATGACCTTAACCTCCCACACAGGGAGTATGAATTTCAAATGGGATTACCTGAATAGGTTACTCCATTTGAAATCTACACCCCATGTGGGGGAGATTAAGGTTCCATAGGGGTGTAATTGTATGGATTTCAACTGGAATAGCTTAATAAACAAAATTAGCTATTTCAACCAGTATCATATGGACTGTCTAATAGCAAACATTTCAAACCATGCAGATACATGCATTTTTATATTCATTATAAGATTTGCTGCACTCTATATGCGCTGGGGCCATTCATTGGACCACAGTGGTAACATTGAACCCCATGATGAAAATAATGTGTAGTGAGTGAATGTTCTTAGTCATCCAGTAGTTTCAAACAGAGTTTTGGAATTAAATCTAATACTGGAACTGACTTTTTTTGCAACTACATGTGCATTGCGTGTGGAACCACCAGACTTCATCAGGCAACTATCACATGACCAGCCTAGCGGGTCAGTTGCCTGATGAAGTCTGGTGGTTCCAGACGCAACGTCGCAATAGTTGCAAAAAAGTAACTTCCAGTATTATATTTAATTCCAAAATTCAATATTAACGTGTAGTAATTTAAAGTAATTGAACAATGAAGTCAATCAAATTGATCTACCCCAATCTAGAATCTAGTCTTTTATTTATTACAGCAGGGTTCAGTATTACCTTGGTAACATCTGCAACATCCAAAGAATGCACCTACATATATATTTCTATATACCTACCTAAATCCACTCCATTTATGTATCGAGGGCTCGGCGCAACAAAGCTATATCTCCATTAGCTCTCCTTAGTAATGTTTTGTAGAAATGCAAATGGAGATATGGCTTGTTGCAATGAGCCCTCGATATATAATTTCAATAGAGTACTGAAGTGTGACGTCATAAAATTTTCTTTTTTGCATTTCAGCATTTTCATGACCATATTTCAGTAGAACATGATGAAAAACATCCACAGTCCAAATTTGGTGGGAATCGGATCATGACTGTTTGGAACCAGGCCAATTTACACTGATTTCAATGGGGCTAATTAGGTATTCATGCGGCCATATCTCGGGCCCTCATGATCCGATTCCCACCAAATTTGGACTGTGGATGTTTTTCATCATGCTCCACCGATACATGGTATTCAAAACGCTGAAATGCAAAAAGTTTTCTGTGACGTCATCACTTCGGTACTCTATATACCTACATATATGTTTATTCTTGCAATTTGTATATCTATACCCTCATTGATCCTCATGTCTATGTGCTGAATTCATGCTTTGTACATGTATTTATATTCATTTAATCTTGTAAGTTGTGGATGCATTATCTACACCATGATCTCATTTGTTCATGTTATATGTTTATAGTTGTCCATCTGTGCCATGCTATTTTGCCCATGACACATGCTGCTTTCTATGTTGCTAGCTATACAAATGATCAGCAGATGCTTTTTAACAAATCTTGCTAACTTTTTCTGCTTTTCTTTAGTATGGCAGGCTTCAAATACTTCGTAGCTAGATGTAGATGTGTATGTATTTAGTAAATTATGTGTTCTTATACATGGCACAGTTCAAAAATGATATAGAATTGCTTGTTTCCCCATGGAGACAGGAGTCTTTGTGGAAAGACGTTTCTCAGCCAAATAATTAGAAAGCACAAATGTTTAGCCTTTCACCTCACATGGGATGAACGCAAGTTTCTGAACTGTGGCCATGGAGTAGAGGTGACCGTATTGTTGTGGTTTGGTAAACATGTCAAATTTAATTTAGGCACATTTTACTTATGGGAAAAACAATCATTTTGCAATAGGCTGTTCCAGTTGAATTAGTACACATCATATGGATGATATAACCTTAGTCTTCCACATATGGAGTGTGAATTTCAAATGGGTTTACCCGAATGAGTGACGCCATTTGAAATATGAACTACGCTCCCTGTGTAGGAGATTGAGGTCATGGCTTTCATAGTGGAATAGCCCAATGTCAAAAGGGATAGCTTGATTCATCAAAAAAGACAAAATCAAAGTTGGTGAAGTGAATAAGAAATGAAAACAAGAAATGATGTTGTAAACGTTATTAGGTGAAAGACTCAGTATTTTTGACATGGTGTGTCTTGAATCCCATAACTGGTTTAGGGTGTGTATTTATCAACACTCTAATGAAAAATGATTTCACAAACAAGTAGAAAAAACAAACATGCCTAAACTGTTTTGAGCAATCTTACCAAACCATGATGACATTGAAAAGTTGCAATTTTGTTACTCTGAAAATGAAATGAAATAACGTTTTTGTTCTAATTTTGTGATTATATTTTCAGGGATTACAAATGGCAAGAGAGATCACTGCAGTCAAATACTTGGAATGTTCAGCGCTCACACAAAAAGGCCTCAAGACTGTGTTTGATGAAGCCATCCGCGCCGTACTGTGCCCCCCGAAAGCTCCCAAGAAAAAAAAGGGATGTCGTCTGCTATAATTTTATGTTTTGTTTTGTTTTTTTCATAATGATGAAACCAGTTACTGTATAAGCTGAAATTTTCGCTGTGGTTCACGGTTTGAGCTTATAACTACTAAGCTTCATTACCGCTGAATTATCACCTCATGATAATAGTATTGGAGCTTGCAACCGTAAAAATACATGTACGCGAAAATATTGGCTTATACAGTTATTGTATGAGTGCAAAATCATCATGAGTGCAGTGAATACTTGTTCAAGTTCAAAGTCTGCAAACTTGGGTTAGCGACTCTTGGAATAGTATATAATACACTGTGAATGGAATTAGTCTCATTTCTAGGGCATAGTTCACTATACAACAATCATAGCTTGAAAGTTGACCTCAAGTGGTGTAGTTTTTGTACCAAACACATTCAGAGGTCATTTTATGAAAGTGCAGCATATCAACCGCTTAGAGCACAAAAATGCTAACTGGATTATGTGCATGTGCTGCCTGGAGCCAAAAAGGTTTTAACTTCCTTTGTTTAACCTAAGCAATTAACCTTTTTTGTACCAAGCAGCCTTTGCAGTTAGCCTTTTTGCGCTCCAAGCAGTCAATATTGAGGTTAAAGAACTACCCTGACTGATATGATGATTGGTTTGAGATGTTTTCATCTTCAGTTATGAAAACTCTTGCAAGTGATATCTGTTCTAAATTCTTTGATACCTTTTCTAAATTCTTTGTTGTTCAAAACAACGCTTGGCAGCTATAACTCCCCGGCAGCTATTTGCACTCATGATGTTTTTGCAGTCATCCAGAGTGCAGCCGATAGCCATTGTACAGAAGCCTTATACAATTGTAATGCTATATATATAGACCTTAATTTTTTGTTTTGTTTTTGTCTTTTTGTATTTTGTTTACTCTGCAAGCAGTCAAATTTTAGCGCATGTTATTTCTTGCACGTTGCTAGCTAAATTTGATTTGGAATGAATTGGTTTTTTAACTTAGTTTTATATACATGTAGGCCTATTCTAGGATACTGTAGGATTTAAATTTAATGCTAGCATCATGATTTCTGTGAAGTACAAGAAATAACATTGCGCCGAAAATTTCTGCTTGTTCTGTACGTAGTTCATTGTTTCCAAACCTAAAGTGTCTTCGAGAATCAAGAGGAAAAAAATAATGAAAACAAAAATATTATTGATATCAGTCGCACAGTAATCCAACTATTAGAAGTAATTAATATAATCATGGAATATGTCCGGCAAATTTGTAAATCCGGCAAACATGTACATGTAGGGTATTTAGGGTATTTTGTTTGCCTTGATAAAGTTGTAAATTGGGATATATACATACACAGGTTTTGGAACAATGAATGTAAAATTGTGTACCGAATCCAAAATGCATAGCTATAATTCAACTAACACAGGGACACCATTGGCGTGTACGGAGGGGGGCTTTGGGTGCTGAAGCCCCTCACAAATCATGTAAAATCAGCCATTTTTTGGCGATTTTAGCCATTAAGCCCCGCATAAATCTGAAAGCCCCTCTGAGCCCCCCGCAGGAACAGATCCTGGACACGCCGGTGGACACCCTGTATATGTCATATTATTAGGATATGGTGTGAGCATGAAGAACTAGATGTTAATTCCTGTGTGTTAGTGGAGATAAATATTTGGTTTAAAAAAGAAACAAATTTGATAGCTCTAAGTACATATGTACTCAATTGTGAAGGTCTTTTTTTGTGTTTACTGTATATGCTTTTACATATGCAGGAGATACATTATCATTGGATTGAAAACATTTCTATTGAATTGAAAGCTTCAGTGATAGAAAGACATATTGGGCTATTCCAGTTCTAATTCATACACCCCCTATGGAAGACATGACCTTAATCTTCCACACAGGGAGTGTGAATTTCATATGGGGTTACCTGAATGGGTGACTCCATTTGAAATCTACACCCCCTGTGTGGGAGATTAAGGTCATGTCTTCAATAGGGGGTGAGGATGAATTTCAGCTGGAGTAACCCATTTTAATGACTGACTACGTAACAGGTTTTGTAAGCTTACTAACAAGTAAAAGTTAACATTTTGAGGAGAAAGCCATTGCTTTGTGGACTTAATTCTCCCTAGCTAGTAGCTACCAGTGGTGAAAAGGATTCAAATATCAACTCTCCTGTAACCTTTAACCCCAGGACAGCAAAGTTATCTGCCATGCTCCATGCATTGAGTCAGGCATGTAGGATCAGCCCTACTTCTATACTACTCTTGTTGGCCCACTGTGTATTTTGTCTAGCGTAGCTATACAATAGGCTCTTTGTTTAGAAACAAGCAGTGGTCAAGAGTAGCTGGGATTATATTTTACCAATATTATATCAATTTAATCATTATTTATTGAGCTGATGAATTTATTTCACACCATATATAAATGCATGGTGACCATTTTTATTGATGTATATGAAAGCGGTCAACCTGCAGTAATTTGCTGTACATTTTCGTTCCTACGTAAGCTAATTTTGATAAAACTGTTGACGAAACAGTAAATACACTGTTTCACTAGCATGAATTACATAACCAAGACAATATTTATGTATACCTATTGTCTTTGGAGGAGTCTAATTGAATTAGTCTTGTCTGCAATGCTCTTGTCACTGTGATTTATCTTAGTCTTCTCCAATGCTTGCTGCTTGTGTAGCTCATCATTTCTTCGGCAATTATGTCTTGTTGCTTGTAAATGGGTTTTTTTCCCTGTGAATCAAGTCACATGATATGGAAGTGAATCTCATGTCACATATCAACATTACGGTGGTGACCCATAAAGCTTATCAAGAAATCAAAATTTACCTAATTTACTATACAGTTATTCTTTTTATTACATCGTGCCAGTAATATTCTAGGAAACACTTATTTTTTCTACAGAACTTAAAATTATAATTATTTATGGTCTTGCTGGGTTCGATTGAAGCAAACAAAATTTGGGCATTATGCATGGGGATCTTTGTTGCAGTATACAGCTTTTCCTTAAAACTATTGAAATTTTGTTCCAAAAACTCATGAAAAAAAGTATGTTTAAGGAACGGTTATCTGTTAATGCACCAATAAGGAGTGGGAATTTGCGTAGCATTTTCATTTTCACTCAAATCAAACGATCTGCTACAGCACGTTCAGTCTAATATACACGCTTTCGTTACTGTCTTCCAATCTTTCAGAATCTTAAACTTTTAATTATGACATTGTATGAGAAAAATTTAGTAATTTTTGATGTTAAATGCGTGATAAGAAATTGGAAGAGAGCTTTTTTGTTGCTTGTTGGAGCATTTTACATTTGTATGTATTGAAAGGAAATTAAGTATCCATACCCTTTGAATTATTATCAAAAATAATCTTTCCCTCTTGGTGAAAGGGTGCTTTATATTATATATATAGATAAATTTGCTCTCTCATTTTGTAATAAAAAGCACCAATTTGTATATGACATCACAATGCAGGTATGTATATAAAGATATTAAACATTTTGGGTTTTGTATTAATATGGGAAATGCAAAAAAATAACAATTTAAAAAAAAGATAAAGCTCTTGTTTTGATTTTAGTTTTCTGTTGTAGGGTAGCGATATCAGAATTAAACAATTTGGTTTTCGTTTTGTCATAAAAACTTAATGCGTGTGGCCTTACGTTTTGAGAGGCGACGTTGACGTGAATAAGGAATAAGGGTTGTGTCCCAAAAAATAAGAAACCTGTTGATGCTGCTATGATGTATAAAATCCAAACAAGAGTTTGGGAGCATGTATTTTAAAGTAAATTTGTAAAAAGAAAACATAAAACATCATAAAGTGTAGAGTATTATAGTATCGCATCGTCTGTATGTATTGCGTACTTGCATTAATTGAGGTACTCTTGATTACAGAGCACAGAGGGAGTGAGTAACCTTGCATTAACTTCATTTATTCAGAACCATTAGGTCAAAAAGGTGGGGTGTAAAGAAATATGAGTATGAGGGGGTCAGATGAAGACTAGTGGAAGAAGTGCCCAAGTGAATATGAATAACATTGTTTTATCTTTTGACTTTATTGTACATGTAGGCATATGAAATTGGCACGCAAACGGATCAATCTAAAAATTTCAAGTGAAACCAGTGAAGTTTCCGATCCATTAAAGTTGATCTATTTCAAAATATAGCCTACATTTTCTGAGGAACACATTTTTGTACTTGAGTACTTCTTTCACTGCGTCAATTGTAATTGACTCTTAAGCAGCCATGTGAGCCCACCATTTCAGCGGTAGTCCAATTCATTTTGGAAGCATGCAATTATAGTGTGTATTGTAGGACAAATGTAGTCACTCAAAGTACACAGGTCATTCTGAAATGGGCAAGGAGATAAATACACAACAATTGAGTGATGGTAGTATAATGATGGGGGGAAAATGAACGAATGATCGTTTCTTTTCCATTGTATGATCAATTGTGCTTCATACAATTATCAAATGGGCATTTTGTTTATGCACAGATGTATGGTTGTGCATAGATATTTTTGACAGCATATTAACTTTGTAAAAAAATGGCATAAACTATGTTATGAATGGAAGAACCCTGATATCAACCCATGCACTGAGAGTTCTTAAACGGGCTAAAGCACATGGAGCAATCTACATGGAATCCACATAATAATCCGCTGCTTCTAGTACGCTTTGGTAATGACAACATGAATGAATAGCATTGGGCTATTCCATTTAAAATCCACACTACCCCTGTGGAAGATTTTGGAAATATGTTCCATAGGTGGAGTATGAATTTCAAATGGAATGACCACATTAGCAGCTCCATTGAAACACACCCTCTCTGAGTGGAAGATTCGGGTTGAATCTTTCTCAGAGGGTGTATGAAATTCAAATGGAACTGCTAATGTATTCATTCCATTTGAAATTCGCACTCCCACTGTGGAAGATATTTCCAAAATCTTCCACAGGGGTAGTGTGGATTTTAAATAGAACAGCCCATTGTGCAGTAACTGTGTGAGTAATGTGATGAAATACATGTCATACGTTTTATAACGGAAGTACACCTTAGGTCATGCGTGCAGGGGAGAATATTTTTATGCTGTCACCATGCTATGCAGTATGCCCTTTTCAAGGCTGCGCTTTAATGTGGATTGAGACAAATGCAGGGGCCACAGATGTACCAGATTGATGTGCTTTAATATGGATCTCATTTGCGGTGTTGACAGCCTCAATATTTCCATGGCATGAAGCCTTTGTGTGATTAGGAAGAAACCACAATAATGCAACTTTTTTTTTTCTGAATAAATGAAATTCTGGAATTGCCTCATGGAAAATCAAATATTTGTGAGCATTTAAAAAATATCAGAATTCTTGAAAAGACAAGAAATTCTTGTGCATACTTTACAAAACATAATTGATCGATCTGTGGTATAGTGATAACGTAAGTTGCTGCAATGCAGTGTGCCTGTGTATAATGGTATAAATCGCCCGAAAGTATGCAAGTGTTAAACTCTGGAAATAAATGTGTCCATATTATGATATTTGTAACAAAATAATTTCATAAATGTCCACATTTTCTGCAAGTATACAAAAGAGGAGCTAGGGTGCAGGGTTTTGCCTATTCAGTAGAGAACTTAGAAGGAGAAAAATATACATAAAACCATTGAAAATAATGTGATGCCTAGGATTTTCCCTCCTTAACATTTAACATATTTGTTTACCTACATTGTAATTTAAAAGTTTAACTGTTGAGGTGCTATAGATGAGGTGACCTCAATGTTTATCAACAAAGGCAAGGGACTGGTATCATCTTTATGCTTGAATGAACCCCAAGCAACCACTACACTGTTTAATAGTCTTATTGTGATGTGGCGGAGTTTTAAAAACACGAGCCCTGAACAAAAATATGATCTTGCGCAAGCATACTGCCAGGCAAAAACAATGAAAATTGTGATGATGCGTGCGCATACTGTCAGGCATTGACGTCAGAAGTCACATCATCTATACGGCTGATATCTTCAGCTATATTATCTCTCAATGAAAGTGTTTCTATGCCAAATATAAAATTTGTTCATTCGTTTATCCAGTTCTGTTTTCAAAACATGCTTGGGTCCCAATAGGACCAGTTTCAGGCAAATTTTAATCTATATAAGCATGCTGAAAGAGAAAAGAGAATTTCAAAAGTCTTAGCTTTGAGCTGAGAAATTAAATTCTTATTTCAATCTCAACTGCATCAACTGCCACTTCAGGTGTTTAAACTAAGGCTGTGCTCATTTTACAAATTCATAACAGCTTTTTTGATTACAGATATGGTATTTATATACCTTCCTCAAAGCTGAGATAAAAGACGGAGATAAAACAGTTGCAAATACAGTGATGGCAAGTTTCACTTCAATGCTGAAAATGTTGATATCACACAGGGCTCCCATGGTCCTTGAAAGTCCTTGAACTTGAAAACGCCTTTTCAAGGCCTTGAAAGTTTAATTTTGACAAAATTTAGGGAGTGGAGAGGACCTGTCACTAATATGTGCCGAATGGAGAGCCACATCATGATTTTTGTGTTGTGGTAAGTCCTTGAAAATTATGCTTTTGGACCTTTAAGGCCTTGAATTTTAAAGGCTTCAAGGTGCGGTAACCCTGATCGCATTATATTCAATGGTTTATTCTGTATAATTGCTTTCCTTTATTTCTCTACTGATACAAGATGTAAGATTTTATATTGCCTCTATAGTTAACCAAACTATTTGTATTAATATTGTGTACACAGCTAAACTGTAAAGTACCTAATGTAAAAGTAATGTAAACTATAAAAAAAATAACAAATTCAGATAAAAAATATTTTTAGGAATGTTTCATTGCCAGTTTTAGCAAAACAAATAACTTGATTTTGTAATTTTGATACATTAAAGTCTTGCATGTATAACTTAATCATGATTTTTGGGAAAGAAATCATAACCAGCATTAAGATTAACTCTTAAAGCCTGGTTTTGAAATCTTAACCAGCATTTAATAAGATTAACTCTTATAGCCTGGTTTTGAAATCTTAACCAGCATTTAATAAGATTAACTCTTATAGCCTGGTTTTGAAATCTTAACCAGCATTTAATAAGATTAACTCTTATAGCCTGGTTTTGAAATCTTAACCAGCATTTAATAAGATTAACTCTTATAGCCTGGTTTTGAAATCTTAACCAGCATTTAATAAGATTAACTCTTATAGCCTGGTTTTGAATTTGAAACCACCAAGAACCACTAACCATTCAGTATACGTACCTGTAAGTTTACCATCATACTTTCAAGTAATGTATTTGCAAACTGGTAGTTACAAAATGGTGTGTTAATCATGCTTTGTAAAAAAGAAGAGAATATATTACTTTTTTTTTTCTTTTTGGCTATGCTACTTAATCATGAACCTTTTTTTTTTTTGTAAACCCGAGTAGATATATATATTTTGATTTTTTGTTACCCCATGTTTTTCTGTTTTTGTTATGGACCAATGTGTATCGTCAATACATATATAATCAAGTCTTTTTGTATAATGAAACATTCTGGTTGTATGGGGAATATTTGAACCCGGGGGGGTCACTCCCATTGTGACCTGTACACCATCCGCGATAATGAAAACAGCGTAAAAAGGGTCGTTTTTAGGTGGGTAGGCACGACACGCGTATCGCGTTTAGGGTGTCAAAAACATGAAAAATTGGAAAAAGGGTAGCAAAATTGCAATTTCTAAATACGCTGAAATGAAATTTAGGGTATGAAATTTGATGTTAGGAATGAAATCCCTGTTTAGGGTGTCGTTTTAGTCAAGGGTTAAATCCTTGTTTAGGGTGCTTTTCAAAAGTTGATTATCGCGGATGGTGTACAGGCCACAATGGGAGTGACCCCCCCGGGTATTTGAATTGGTTCAAATATAATTCAGCTCAATATTTTTCCAAAGAAAGTTTTGTGTTGAGTGTTTTTTCTTTGCGTGTCACTCATGTAATGAGAACAATGTCTGTGCCTGAACCAACTCCTTTTATTGACCATATCAGGAAAGGGTTAAGAGGTATCTGTTGCAAGGATGACCCTTGAAAGACATACATGTACGCTTCCCAAGAATTGCAAAGTTAACATCCTTATTCATTCCTAGCATGATTCGGCCATATTAGGTAGAGCCTCTTACTGGTAATAGACATGAAAGAAAGAATTACGTCACTTTATACAATGTTATACCCTCATTATAATTCCCATTCATTCGTGCTGCCAGATCGAGGCTCTAACTTCAAACTTGAATGCATTGCATGTGTGACTGGTGCACTTGTTCTTCTTTATTGGTGTGCACAGTAACATGGTAACAAAAACCCATTGATTCTGGCTAACTATAAAATGAACACCCAAGTAGAGGGATCACCAGTGCTGATATCTACTACTATACTTAGGGAGGACAGTTTTTATGGTCTACTTAGCTCAGCAATGCTTTGCTGTCTTCGATGATGGTTCATGTACGCTAGAGCGTTCGATAGGAACAAGCGAACAGTATACGAGTTTGCTGATATATATCGGAGCGTTCAGCAGAGCAGCAGGATTATAAACACGGTCGATGGTAAAAGCAAAATCAATTTCCTTTGTGTTCAGTAAGTACATAACGACCCACTCATCAACTACTCAAGTGGTCATTAAATAAGCATGTCTCTGGTCGTGTCTGCGCTCAATAGAAAGTAAATAATGTGTGTAAATTTATGTTTACATAAAGTAGTGTAATTAGGTTTCAAGCGGTTGTTAATTCAAGCATGGTCGTAAAATTGATTCGATCAATATTTTGGTCATTGCGTTGTATTGGAGCAGAGTTGTCAATTGAGCGGAGCCTAAAAGAGTTTGCTACAGGCTTTAACCCTAACCCTACCCGAGGTTTTTTGGCTATCGGAAGGGAAAGAAGGAACGAAAAAGGAGAGAAGATGAAGAAGAAAGTCACTTGGCACCCCGGATTGAACCTCGGACCCCTCGCATGCCACGCAGAAGATCCCCAGCATGTAGCTACACAGGTGACGTTGGCCTGGCCAACGTTTCCCTGGGTATATATGACTTGGTCTGATTGCGTCATCAAGTCCCGTGGAATCCATGCACGCAGAGCGGTTTTAATAGTGAGCTTTAGTGAGTCCTAGTTCTGTTAGGGTTAAGAAGGCATATAGGGAAAATATGCATGGTCACTAACCCTAACCCTACCCGAGGTTTTTGGCTATCGGAAGGGAAAGAAGGAACGAAAAAGGAGAGAAGATGAAGAAGAAAGTCACTTGGCACCCCGGGGATTCGAACCTCGGACCCCTCGCATGCCACGCAGAAGATCCCCAGCATGTAGCTACACAGGTGACGTTGGCCCGCCAGCGATTCCCTGGGTATATATGACTTGGTCTGATTGCGTCATCAAGTCCCGTGGAATCCATGCACGCAGAGCGGTTTTAATAGTGAGCTTTAGTGAGTCCTAGTTCTGTTAGGGTTAATGGGTTTGGGCTTTGATAAAAGCCATGTACCTCTCCGATACAATGCGTTATCGAAGACAGCAAAGCATTGCTGAGCTCAGTAGACCATAAAAACTGTCCTCCCTTACTCGATACACCCACCAGTTCCACTGAGTGAGAGGGCATTGAGGCATCAACACACTATGTCCATGGGGTGAATCTAACATCCATTTCATTCAAGTGGAACTGGTGAACGTATCAAGTATAGCTAATAAAAACACATCAATTTCAAGTATTTGGACAAATTAAGGAGGGTGGTGAAATTTTTTGACTGGCTGCATACATAGGAAGGTCATTCTAAAAGTTCTACCTCCACCATCACATCTTTGTTATCTTACGTGCTAGGATATTGAACTTGCCCATACTCTTAAATCTTAGCTACAAATTGAAGTTATTTGATTAAAATGTGATTGTTAAGGGGGCACACAGGATCACTCAAAGTCGGAAATTTTAGACATTGTTTTGTATTGTATCTTTAAAAGTAATGATGATAAATACATAAAAGTATACATTTTCAGAAAGGAAATGACACAAGAAATCCAACTAGCATAGCAGACTTCTGCAAAAATGAGCAGTTTTTGAGAAAAGCGTCAAAATTGATTTTCCATGCCAATTTTTTTCGGTCCATCATATAACAGCTTACCCTAAATATCAAAATTTATGAAAATTGCATGTTTGTGTTCTAAAGACACAAATCTAGAAAGTGTTTTCTTAAATATACCATAAAATATCCCAGATTAAAAATATGGGTCAATAAGGATCAAAATTTGACTTTTTTCCAATTCTGACCAAAATCTGGGATATTTTATGGTATATCTTCAAAACGCTTTCTAGATTTGTGTCTTTAGAACAAAAATATGCAATTTTTGTCAATTTTGGTATTTGAGTAAGTTGTTATGGCGGACCGAAAAAAATTGGCATGGAAAATCAATTTTGGCGCTTTTCTCAAAAACTACTCATTTTTGCAGAAGTCTGCCGTGCTAATTGGATTCCGTGTGTCATTTCCTTTCTGAAAATGTATACCTTTATGCACTTATCATCATTACTTTTAAAGATACAATACAAAACAATGTCTAAAATTCCCCGCTTTGAGTGATCCTGTGTGCCACCTTAAGATATGTTGGTTAAAGTGAAAACAGATTTGGTAAGTCAGAAACGGTCTGAAAAGAAAGGCTAATTTTGATTAAAAAGGTTGCCAACATCTTTGTAGAAATCATTACAGATAGGACCAAAATATTTATCCTGAGTAAGCTGCTGGACAACCACATCTTGAAAACATTTTTATGGACATTATCCAAAGCTACTTTTTTTTAACTTTTAGCTTCAGTTTTTAACCATTTCCGATGTACCAAATCTGTATTTGCTTATTAAACAACCAAAAATCACATTTTCATCAGATAACTTTTAGTTTGTAGCCTAGATTTAAGAGTAAATCATGGATAATTTCAATTGCCTGGCACGTAAGACAACAGAGATGTGATGATGGAGGTAGAACTTTTTGAATGACCCTCATATATTTTTTGCAGCAAGCAAAATGTTTGAGTAATATTCTGAATTAGACCAAACAAAAAAAACATGTCTCCAAGCCCTTGGCAGTTTCAAAAACTAATGCAGAATGCAGGGTTTTTGTAAGATTTTCTTTTTTTTCAACTTAATTTTGAATGAAGATGTCATTTGCAAGTGTTCATGTTCAAAAGTACATGGCATAGAATTTTGATTCATTTACACAATTGAAGTACACATATGAATTGCTTTATAACTATAATCAAATCAAGTAAATTTTCTTCAAAATATTTCTCAGAATGATTTTATACTATAAAAAAAGGAAATAAAAAATAAATTTGCCGTTTGAGCCAAATGGATGCACTAAGAAAAACAAATGTGGGTGGGTGCTATGAGACATAACATCATTTTTGTTTGGCCTTATCAAGAAACAAACAAAAACCCGCTGCCAGCTCTGACATTATTTCTTATTTCAGGGTGCTGTAGGGGTAAGGCCCGATCAAAAATGCAGCTAAGCATCAGAAGAAAATGGACTTGGAATTGACTCCAGGGTCTTAGCTAGAAATTGAGCATTGCCTGTTATTTGAAAAAATTGCCTGTCCTAATTTGACCTTGAAAACATTTACCAGACTTCTGTAGCCCATTGGGGGTTCAGAGAGTTCAAATATCTGCTGATATGGCCTTGTTCTACAAATCTGGTCTGCTAAAAAGACCAATTAGCTTCTCAAAACATACAATTTATAATATAGCATCTGTCAAAGGCATTAATTTTGCCCGTCCCAGGAGCAAACTCCCGTCTAAAATGACGGCCAGATGGGTGGCTAGCTAAGACCCTGATTGACTTCCATTTATCCAGTGCTGCATTACCTCACCGTTCTCCCATGATCTCCTTTTCAGGTTCTACTGACACAAAAAACACTAATACACACAATGAGCAAATTATATTGTTTTGTGCTTTATTACTTTTTGTAAGAGCAACCAGTTCAAGTGAAGTTCTTGAGACAAACAGATACATTGAATTAAGAAAACAGTATAATGGTCTCTTCATTTCTTGAAGTATAAATGTGAGGGTTGCACAAGTCAATAATGTATAATTTAATCACTTACATTTGAGCAAGTCATTCTTATGTGTTATGTTGAACTTATAAGCAATTTGGCCTATTAAAAAACTAACCTCGCACACAAGACTGCCACAATATGGTTTTGCTTACCAATTTTCATGTTTTGCCTTATCGAAGACACATGATTATTTTAACTACATGAAGTGATACTCCATATCTTGTTGGATGCCATTTTAATTTGACAATTTCGCCCAGAAACCGGCTTCTAGTTGTGGTTAGGTTCCGTATCAACTAAATGGACCGACAGTAAAATAATCACTTTTCATTTTTGACCGGCAAAACTTGGAAAATTTCATTTTGATCAACAAGCCTCATGAATACAGTTTGAATGATTTTCCTAATTTTTGACCCTGATAATAGACTGCATATACAGCATTCATATTGCCTTTCAGATGCAAACTTTGCGGGGTTTTTTCAAATCATGATATTTGGATCAATCCCACTGTATAGACAGAAATTTGAAGGAATTTTGAGGCCAAATTATTACAATCAAAAAGATTGTACCCAGAGTGCAGACTCAATTTTGCTGTGTAACGCTGTGGTAAATTTTTGGAATGCTTGTTTTTCAGTCAACACTAATAGGCACGTCACATAATAAAAATGCAAATTTGGTAGACGACAAAGGATTCAGTCTAGGAATATTATAAGAACCTGTGAAGACAATATTTTGAACTGCTGATCAGATTTTTAAAAGACAAAGTTGTTCCACAATCTGTAAAAATTAACTTTTTTTTTTTAAAATTCATCAACTGCTGTAAAATTTTCAGTCCATTTTACAAATTTTACAACTCTTTATAACTTTTAAATACCCAGGTACTTGTGAATTCAAATGTTTTGCATCCAAGCAACACTGAATTCTGAAAATGCAAATATAAATCTCAAAGACATGGTCATAGGAAATTCATAAAAGTGAGGATTTCACCACATACTATTGCCACCATTTCAATCCCTTTTGATATGAGGGCCAAAAATGGGTTATTCCTTCATGTAATTTTACACAAAATTAGGGTTAGGGTTAGTATAGGGTTACGATTATAGGGTTTGGGTTTGGATTAGGCTTAGGGCTAGGATTAGCTTACACAAAATAATTACATGAAGGATCGACCCAAAAATGAGCATTTGAAGGCCACATCGAATACTGTGCAACCCATTTCTAACACATCTGCCTTATAAAATCCAAACAAAACATCTTTCATCCTAGTCCGAGTTTGCTCTATGCTCGGACTGAAAACTCATTATTGGGACTGTCGTTATCGTACAGTGTGGACAAGGCTACAAAAACTGAGCTACTTTCGTCCCTAATATTTGGCAGGGGCAGTGAGAAAAATATGGGCTTCCCACAAAGATTCAAATCTCCATTTGGAGAAATAGAGGGTTTGATGTTGTTAGTCAGACCACTCTCCTGTACATGTAAGTAGCCGCACAATACTGTACTTATACCTATTTGTGTCACAGAACTAAACCTCAATTTCTAGTGAACTTGTGCCTTTGGGAAAAAAGATTAAAAAATTGACTGATTCAAGTTCAAGACAAATCGCATACCCTCATAACAAAATATACTCAAATAAAATCGGACCCCTGGGGTTACCAAATTATTTTTTGATAGGGTGTCCGCCTAAGTTTCAAAACCCTACCCCATTTTCTACTTTCTAGGATAAGTTTTTACCCAAAAAAATGGCAAACTTTTGCTCTTTTGTGTGATTTTTTTCAAAACATGGACCTAGAAGGATCTTCTGTGAAAAACCTAACCACCGATGTCTAAGAATTTGAGGTGAAAAATTAAAATCATAAAAAAGAGGCTGTTACATGCACTGTACACCCACTTACCCAACTTAGTCCTTATCTATGCTTTGATCATTAATAAGTTGGGCTACAAAACAGTATAAATTGCACCTATTTAGTACCAATCAGAGAGTATTAAAGTGTGTGTGTGTGTGGCAAACACGTTCACATTGTCATTCCAACAAAATTAAGGTGGGATATTATAATAGGTCATTCAAAGTAAAAACATATTTTTTTTAAATCAGACAAATGTCACAAGAAAAATCCTCCTAAGGTTTGGTTGGTTCTTTTTCATGATCACTCTTCCTCTTATAAAGCACTAAAATAATTATACTTTCCATCTTTCATCACATAAATAACGACAATTAAATTAAAATCATATCAAAGTCACATAGTAAAAATAAATATTTGAACTCTATACAAGTTACATGGCAGTTTCAAATCACAAATTTTCAACAGAATTATATCTTTACAAAGTATACATTATATCATGTATTTATAATACAATATCACAGCTCAGTGACAACTTACAAGATTAATTTCAATGAAAATGCTCATCACCATCAAAGGTGTGACAATTAAATGTATGGTGTAACTGCTGAATTCAACTCTAACCTTAGCCCTTACTCTAAATCAAACCCTAACTGACCCTATCCCTAATCCTAAAACCTAACACTAACCCATACTCTACCATTAGCATGTATCACAACACTATCTAACATGTTACCTGTGAATTCAACAATTAAACCAAATTGGTTTAAAAAAATAACATGCAATTTAAATGTGATCTCTTCTGTTCTTCTGACCAAAAGTCACTGACCTTGTAAAATTGTATAATTTATAGTATAATTTTGAATCAGCTTTTAACAGACTCCTACTTCGGTATTTACAGGTACATTCTCATATTCTACATTGGCAAAATAATGGGAAAGAATGGTGACAATTCTGATATTCAGGCCTGGAAAAATGGGGAATTCTGGAATCTCACTCCGAGGGAATTTGGTAATCTGGAGGGAAATTGTGCTCTCTTTTTTGATAAAGAGAAATATGTAAGAAATGGTGGGAAATCCTGATATGAAGGGAAATTTCTACATTCCTGGGAAATGAACATTTTTTCCAGGCCTGCTGATATTTTTTCTTCAGGAGTAATTCCTACAACGACTATTTCACCATGTGACACTTTTGACTATTTCATCCCTAAACTTCATCCCCATTGTCAAAGTATGCTGTGATAAAAGTAAAACAAATATCACACAGTTTATATCAGGAAATAGGGCAACAGTTTTTCCCAAGTACTGGCTACGAGCCTATCACCCTAGCCTCACCCTTAGGGATTGGGGCACATAGCCAGTACGGCAAGAAAAAGGTTTGCCCTAATTTCCCTCCAAGCTTATAGTATTTCTCACAAATATTTCCACAGGGCTTTGAAATTTGGAATTGGTGTACGAATTGTTTCCAGGAGTTAGGAAGAATTAACAAGTTTTACATTACTTGCAAAAATCCCACTCCTACTAAGTTTCAGGAGAGTTATATGACACTCTCCTTAGAACTCAAGCCCTTGTGCCATAATTGTGACCATATACAATGTAATGTAATACCATAAAAACTCGATAGTTTGTATATATATGTGCTTATTCGGCTTAATATCGAGCACTTTTGAAATCATGAAAGTACCAAAGTGCGGTGCTTTACCAACTGACCTGCAATGTAATAGGGTTGAGACACACATTTGCACATTTACTTGTTCGTATATATAACTATGTCTATCGATGATTTGCTCAAAACCCTTTACACTTTTGTGGATGGGGCTCTTCATGTTTGCATGTTTTAAAAGCTCTTGATAGTAAGCACATATGCTAACTATGGAGTTTTTACGGCAACACCTGCTTACAACAAAACAAATCAGCACCTACAATAATTAACGTTTTATCGCATTCAGTATTGCCACTGAATGATAAATTAATAACACTGTGATGCATACTACACTTTACAACTTACAGCGTCAAATACACCAAGGTTAATTATAAAGGTCATTGAAGACAAAGAAGATCTTAATTTAAGTAAGCCTTCTATAGACAAATCCAACGAGCCAAGTCATGGTCAGGATTTGGTCGGCCATATTTGGGTACCCGCATGCACCAAACAGGTGTTGTGAGTACCCAATTGGGTGGATTAAACCCGCTTAAAATTCGATGTTAGATTCTTTTGTGTTGTAAACTGTCATCATTCTTTTGTCTACGTGTAACACAGGTGATAGAATGCAGTTTATAATACCCTTCAAGGCCGCATCATCCCACATTTTAGGTGGGATAGTTGGGTACCCGTCGCGGCTAATGGCTGCCATTGAGTAGCAGGAATGCGTGAAATTGGAATTTGTTAGATAGTTAATTACATAAGTGAGCCTTTCCAAATTTTCAGTTTCTCAATCTTAAAAAATCTACTGCCCTGCTAAGGTGTCTCGTTTTGACCAAACCATCCCACTTTGGAGAGTTTGTACACAATGAGCAATAAACCATTGCTATTGAATCAACTCGGGCCCAAATCAAGACACAAATCAGACACTTTTACACACACCTAATCAACATCACTAGAGCTAAAATAAATACCCATTGAGTGACTTATTGGTTGCAAGCCTCCCAAAGTGAAGATTGGGCTCAATGGTCTTAATTCGAGGAGACAGTTTGGCGAAAAGGAGACACTTTTGATTTACAGTGTAAACGTCTCAATTCTAATTCATTTTGATTTTACTTTCTGGGCATATTTACATTGCAACAAACAAATCGAATGAAATAATTTACCACCCAATTACGGTACAATGTACATGTAGCTGAACCGTCCACTGCCACGAAATGGGGTTTCCCACATTTTCTGGCCAAATCAATAGAATAGATCTTGTCAATTATATCTCAGACTTACCAATAGATATACTATAAACAGACACCTTTAGCATTATTATGCAAAATCAAAAACTTGAAAAAGCCCAGTGGAAAATGGAAAATGGCAGCACAACTACAGGAAAATACAGGTTTAACACTTAAAAAGAATATGCTTCATGTACAGCTGTGAGTGATATCACTTGATCCTAGCCCAAGAGCCTGGTGCCGCCAATGGCTTTGACTTTGTCCCTACGCTAGCTGTTAAACTTGGAAAATCTTGGTGGGAATTCAGATGTGCTTCCATGTCGGCCGTCAGCATGATCTGTCCACACTGCGTACACGTACTATGATCTACTGTATTGCCCCATGCTTTACTACTACTAGCCTTACGATTAGTCTGTGCTTTACTCTCGCTAATTTTCAACACTTTATCTTCCTTCTTTTCTTTCCGTTGTGTCCTCAAATTGTTAGCAGCTTCAAGTAACTCTTGTTGTTTGACTACATCCGCAAGAGGCTCACCAATTCGAAAATATTTTGGGTAAATTATCACCGAGCAGATCGAGACAGTGCCCGTAATACTCGGCAGGCGTAATGTTGCTTCTCCTAAACTCTCCCGATACGGTCTTAAAGATCATCAACTTCGACTCGTCGTACTGCAGGTAGGCTTTGATTTTCTCAAGGAGAGCATAGTTTCTTTTGGGGTAATTGTCTGGTTGTATGTAAGCAAGGTGTGGGTCTGGCGGAACACTATTTATAGGTAAGCTTACAGCTGCAAATCCTGGAGGTGGGTTATTTAACTTTGGGCCTTGGCTAAAACCTGGAGGAGCTCTATGGATAACATCATTACTAGGGGCAAGGGACAGACCTGGCGGTGGTCTAGAGCTATCACTAACACCTCCTTGTCCTTTTTTAGAAACATTTTTAGATGGCGCTTCACTTGTTGAACTATTTTTTACAGGCTCTGCTATTTTATTCCATGATGCAGTGGGTACAGATTTTTTCTCGCTATCCGGATGTTTCTTCTCAGTGCTGCGATTTTCTTTTTTCTTGTCATTGCTGCGATTTTCTTTTTGCTTGTCAGTGCCACGATTCTCTTTTTGCTTGTCACTGCTGCGATTCTCTTTTTGCTTTTTACTTGACAAACTGCCGCTGCCACCGAGTAAACTTGCTATCGAGCTTAACGTTGGGAAATCACTAGAGTCTCCTAAAGCTGGCGTGCTACTTTTGTTACTCCATGTAGAATTTGTTATAGGTTGACTTTTAGTAGATGGGACCATGCTTGGCCATGAGCTTTCAGAAGTTGCCGTCATGTTTGTTCCCCAAGTAGGCTGGCTTGTAGTTGTAGGCTGGCTTGTAGCTGAACTCTTTGATATCACACTTGTTGCCCACATAGGCTGGCTTGTAGTTATAGGGTGGCTTGTAGTTTGATTCTTTGATGTCATGCTCATTGCCCAAGTAGGCTGGCTTGTAGTTGTAGGCGGGCTTGTAGTTGGACCCTTTGATGTCACGTTTTTTGTTGCCCTAGTAGACTGGCTTGTAGTTGTGGATGCACTTGCCGCCCACGAAAGTGACGGCTGTTTCGCATCCGTTGAGTTGCTTGAAGAGGCACTACTGCTTGTATTCCACGTCGGTTGTGGTGGTTTCTCACTTATTTTTGATTTTTTATCATCTTCTGCATTAATCGCACCACTGAACAGATTAAGTCCAGATTCTGGCTCTTCTATAGTAAAACCAGAATCTTTCTTCTTCTTTTTCTTCTTCTTACCCCCTTCCTTAGAGGATGATGATGATGATGAAACAACAGTGGATAGAGCTGCCACTTCACCCCATGTAGGTGTTACAGTTTCATCTGTGAGCGGCTTAAAAGTGGCAAGCGATGGAAAATCATGAAGCCCTTCTTTCTTGACAGGCTTCTTTGTGCTAGAGACAATAGATGCGCCTCCTGATGAACTCTTGGCTTTTACTGGTGCTGATACCTTCTTATCTTTTCTTTGGTTTTCCTTATTATCATCTTTGGATGCTTTGCTCATCTTGGCAGAAACTTTAACACCCGCATCTTCTTTTCTCGTCTCCATGGGAACTGGTGATGATTTTCCACTTCCACGCTCATCTTGCCAGCTGTTTCTCCTTCCCTCCACAGCGCTATTACTTGCCTTCTTGTCCATGCTTTTTGTCACCTTTGTAGCTTTCCGGTCACTTCGAGCCGATTCCTCCTGATCTCTTGCGCGCTCCTCTTTACGAGCTGTTTCAACAGATGCTTGTACTGCACGTGCTGTATCTCCATAATTGTCAAACCTGAAAAATATTTTTTTAAGATAACATATTAGATATCTTTCCATAACAAATTGGATGTTCAAGTGATTTCAATGGTGTATTTGCCTATCAATTACCATGTTCGATTTACAATTTCACATCCAAACAAAGGAAAAGATGAGCACCAGTATTGGAAAGACTGCACACACTGGTGGTGCTCATACTACATCATTTGAAGCGGACACATCCAATTTAATCATTCAATGATATATCATCATCTGTTTAAACTCAGTTTTAGAGAAAAACGGCAGTCCCTTGCTCAGATTGACACAAGTGACCTGTTAATGAGCAACGTCATACACGGAGCTTTGTTTGCACCAACGTTTTGATGCGTAATCGGCCAATCAGATTAATTACTGTGTCTGTTGTTACGATTGCCAGACGATTGAATCGGCCAATCAGAACCCCATTTACGTGTTTACGCTGTGCACGCTCTCAAAATGTAAACAACTGCCGTTTTTCTTTGGCAGAAACTGTAGGTGCATGTAAAAGCCCACTGAATCTGTAGATCATACATCAATGTTATCATTTATGAGTCTTCAAGGAAGCTCAAAAATTTGCATTCATGTATCATCCATGTATACTAGATTTTTCTTAAGAACATTTTTCTTGGCCTTGATTTGATAGAATTTATACACATTTTAACCTGTGGAGTGGACTACAATCTACCTACCTTTCAAATCTTCTACCACGTCCTCTTCCTGATCCTCCTAAACCTTGAGTAACGACAGAATAAAAATACGCCATTAAGAATTAGCAAGGCTACAAATGTATATTAAGCATCTCAACTTCCTAGACATCTTTTTTCAAAAGTTATAACTGAATTTATAAAAAAATAAAAAATAAAATTGAAGCAGCCTCAAAAAGGGAAGTGGGAGGGGACGAGAAACATATTTTATTTTTCACTCTGCCTAAGGGAAGTGACTTTTATTCCTTGCTGGTCTAAACAAACTGTTTTAATCATGCTACAATAAACAGTTTTTCTTATTTATTGGTCATCATAGAAAATTACATTTAGCTTGCTTGTCCAGCACAGGTGACATTCTTGCTACACCTTAACCTGCGCAGCTTAATTAACTCAAGATAATATATCTCATAGTGTGCCAAATCAATCTGTCTCACCTGTTTTGTCCTGCTCATAATAATCTTGCCATGCGTACCCTAGCCCCATAGATTAATACAGACTAAGCACCAACAGGTCAAGTCCAAGCACTATCCATTAATGAGGGTCAATTGTTCCATGAAATGTGACATACAAACTGCTCAAGTTTGTTCGGCTTATATAAGGGACTTTGGCTGTTGGTGAATAGTCTGTATTAGTCTATGCCTAGCCCCAAGTGCCTTCAAATCTATCTTTGATCGGAATACATGGGTGTGAGTGAATTCCTTGGTGCATACATTGGCTTTTTCAAGTCAATATATATATACCTACCTCTGTTATCTCTTGGTCTTGGCGGTAGATTCACTTCTATATCAATCTGTCTCGCCTGTTTTGCCTGAGCCCTGGTCAAATTCTTGCTATGTACCCTAGCCTTATGTGCCTTCAGGTCTATGTCCGATCGGAATGCATGGGTGAATTCCTCGGCAGCACACTCGGCTTCTTCGCATAGGTAATGCTCCTCACCAAAATGACACTTCAGATCTGCATAGTCACTGTAATACATGATAAGTGGGTGATAACATTGGCATTAATTCTGTTATATCCATTTTATATTAAATAAATAAATAAAAAATGTCGGTGATTTAACGTGCGCTACACCTAAGTACCAGCACACTTCAACAATTATTCCGCTGCCATTAGGATATATCAGAATCATTTCCGCTTCCACAAGTCCGCAACTGATGCGCAGGTACTCTCAGCGACTTAGATTGTGATTACAACCAGCAGCTCCCCATTTTTACACCTGGGTGGAGTGGAGCAATTGGGAATTACGCCGTCTTGCCCAAGGACGCAACACACTGGCCGTGGTGGGGCTCGAACCCGCAACCTTTCAATTATAAAGCTCGCACCCTAACCATTAGGCCACCG
This sequence comes from Amphiura filiformis, assembly GCF_039555335.1. NCBI lineage: Eukaryota > Metazoa > Echinodermata > Ophiuroidea > Amphilepidida > Amphiuridae > Amphiura > Amphiura filiformis. The sequence goes on along the minus strand of NC_092644.1, from coordinate 33,853,302 downwards.
TGCTTCCCGTATTCAAGACAGTGCATTGTGATCATCAGTCGCAACACATAGTGGCTACAAATATTAATAGTTTGAACATTAATCTTCAATTTCAAATGGAGACAGGTCACCGAGAGTCAACAGTGGAGGTGTATCGAGACTCTGTTATTAATAGCATATCCTTCAAACACATTTTTCTTGGAAAAAGAGAATTTGCTGGTTGGTTGAGAGCAACCACAAATTGCGTTTTGGCCTTGATTTCCTGAAACATTACTTTATACTTCTCCACTTCCTTTGCAGGAAATAAAGACTGCCCAATTGTGCGAATTAAAGCCGCCTAACGCCTAGTGAAGATGCAAGGACAAGGAGGGTTTTATAGAATAATATATACAATAGAGATAATTCTGCAGGTAATCCTGTCGCATCTATTCATACAGTCCTTTTGTTCGCAAGTACTAGACATCCATTTGAAGTAGCGTTTGATATGGTGTATGACTTTACTTTCTTTGTACCGCACATAAAATGCAATAGACCACGTACATTGTAGAAGCTGTGTGTTTTGCCAAAGGGAATTCTATAATTTCTATTGTGTTGTAAACTTTCATCATTCTTATGCCTATGTGTTTTCGCCGCAGGTGTAAAACAGGTGATGAAATGCAGTTTAAAATTCCTGCCAAGGCCAAATCATTTCACATTTTGGGTGCATTGTAGCTGACGGGGACCCAGTTATGACTGCCAGTGAGGTGTAGGAATGCGTGAAATGGGATTCGTCTATAGCACAAAAACTCCTATCTATTTACAATATTTTTTATACTGGTACATAATTACCACACTCATTGTACTTCACTACACTTACTTGTAATACTGATTACTCGCACCGTCCGTCTCGCAAAAATGACAGAAATAATGTTGCCGCCTCAAATGCTTCAGTAACTCGTCATTATCAAAGTATCTATCATCGCAAAACTCGCATAAAGGATGCCCTCTATAGGAAGTGTCATCAGGGTCACCTTTCCTCTTGTGCATGGCTAGATTGCGTCTGTTGTAGCACTTCCGCTCATGGGTGAAGACCTAAAATATCACAAGGGAGGATTCTAGATTATACATTGGCTAAGAAGCAGGGAGAGCTGAAATATTTAAAGGGTCCAATTGATTTTTTCCGGACCTTAAGCCCTGCAAAATCCAAATTTAAGGGCTCAAAATAAGGAGGGCCCAAGGGCCCTCGGCCCCCTAAAATCAGTGAGGGCCCGCAAAAGATACATCCGGCGGGTGGCGGGCCCAAATGGCCCGCAAAAAATTTACCATTTTTCTCACTTTTTTGTAGGGTTCATAGGTTAAAACCAATGGCCCAAATGCGGGTCCACAAAGATTTGTGAGGGCCCTCAAACATTGAAGATTGAGGGGTAAATGAGGGCCCAAATTTATCGAGGCCTGATCTAAGGGGTCTGAAGTTCTGAAAATGGTCAAAAACTGATTTAGAGGCCACAAAAAAACTTGCCCACACAATATGTTGGATTAGATGGGTATAATTTATTGATCGGTTATTTTCATGATTTTGGAATGCTCTATTCGGAAGATTTCTTGGGTTTTCTGTGTCATAATTGGTTCCTTTTTTGTATCAACAATCAAAATTTTATTATGAGCAACTCGGCAAAGGATTTACGTAAAAAGCTTCCATGCAGTTTTGATCAGACCCGTTTGTCAATTTCAACTTTAAAGGGATCTAAACAGTCCAAAACAAAAAGGTAAGGGTCCCAGGACATGCAGACGAGCAAGAATGCGACCCCTGCTGAGACGTTTAATTCAAAAATAACAATTACTGTATACTGTTGGTGCAGACATCTTTCCACAGGAACACTTGTACTTAGTAGTTTTTCAAATTTCAGAGACAAATTTATGATTCATGCACAAATTCTAGCCCAGTAACTTCTTGTAAGATACTATCGGTATTGATAGAGTAATACTGAGGCAGGGGAACAAGTTTCAAACAACATACCTGCAAATGTTCCAGGCACAACTCACAATAGAACATCTCATGCTCTTTCCTCAAGTGATCTTGCAAGTCTTTGAAGGTATTCTCTGGTAACCTTTTAGCTGGGCAGACAGAACACCGGTGGTCTAACAGACGTCTGAATTCCTCCTGAACCTTGCTGGTTGCAAAGGCTATTCCATACTTGCGATCTATGGGGAACTTATGGCTGATGATGCCTTGATATGGGTGTAATTTCTGGGTGAGAATCACCTGTGAACAAAGTTGGAAACTTTTAGTAAAAATTAATGTCTACATAACAAATGTTGAGTTTGTGATATTTATATATAATTAAGAATTAATGAGTGTTTAAATGCAGGATGAAGCTAGTAATTAGAACTAGTTCTAGTTCCTTGAGGGGGGTGCACGCAAAGCGATCAACCGTCAACGAGACTGGTAGTCCAGTGATGTGGTAGTTGGCCCATGATCTGGAGGTGCCTGGTTCGACCCCCTGCAATATTTTTTATCTCTTCTTGATAGAGTTCCAACGCTATTCTCTCACTGATTAATGCCATTAACAAAACCTTACACGAGGGGAGGGGGCAGGGTTCGCAGGTTTTTGCCACAGGTGGAAAAAAACACAGTTTTAACCGCTTGGCAAAAACAATTTTTGCCAATTTTTGCCGGCAAAAAATGGCAAAAACTAAAAAAGTGATTTATAGTTCAGTTTTTTCATCTCAAAACAAATTATTAAGTTTTTGCCTTTAAATTTGGCTTTAAATGTTGACTGTACCCACCAAGTTTCACGCCCATACGACAGTTTTTACTAATTTGACCTCAGATGACCCCTGGATGACCTCAGTGACCTTGACCCACTAACCAATACAAACCGGTTCTGTCTCGGGTCAAGATGCACCCACCCACCAAGTTTGAGGAACGTGGCGACCCCTAGTCTCTGAGAAAATAGGCGAAAACCAAAACCTAACCAAAATGGAACACACACATGCATGTATACAGGGTGTAACAATAAAATTTATAGAAATTATACAATTGCATTTTGACTTCTCATGGAAAAACTAAAAGAGTTATGGCAAAAATGGTATATGCAATACAATCAGTAATGTCTTGGCTAAAAGAAGACGTTTAGTTGGTTTCTTTACTAGCTTGGGTTCAAAAGTTATGGCCGATTAATTAAATCGTCCAGAAAACGTGTTGGGCCACTTTTGCCATGTTTGCGCATATTAAGTTTGAACCGCGTGAGATATGCTTATCGTGCATTAAACATCAAAGAACTGACACAAAAGAATTATAAGTGGTGTGTCTTCATATAATTTACATGAACTTAATAATAATATGATATTTCTTTAAAATCTATAACTGAAGTCATGAAATTTCTTTCAAATTATCTTATAAATAAAGTAATTTCTCATATCCCTGAGATATCATTGGTAAAACTGAGAACAGTTTTTGCATCCATAAGTACAAAACAATAACATTTTGAAATTAAGTTCAGCTGGGCTTCTAACTGTTCTGGGGCGACCACATTGCCAGCATTTCTGTTAACAGATTCTACATACTTCTCATAGTTATATTGTATGCCTTGATGGAAGACGTGAGTTTGGAAAATGAGCTATTAACAATCTTATGGTTTCTGCTTGACTCCATGTAACAACCATAAAAAAAGCTCTTCCAACGTGAATTGGGGTTGAAGTTGGTGAACTGCAGCCACGATTTCTAATGAGGTTGTTATGTCAGTGCTTAGTTGTGTCTTTCAAAAACTCAAGGAGATATTCTATTAGGTAATCATTTCTACCACTTCGAATACCCCATTGTTTAAAACTACCTATCATAAGAACACCGTCCAACTGGTCCATGGTTCAACTCTATTCAGTCACTTTTGTAACACTTAGACAAAAGTGGCCCAAGCGGTTTTAAGACTACGTTACATAATTGGACATATCTTCACTTATATACCATCGATTTTATTGGAGCAAAGCTTATCTGGTGGCTAAAGAAATTATCTTGATAGCCATATAAATATCAAACCAAAAAATAAGCGGCATACTTGTGTCATTCTATTTTCAAAATTGTACAAATTTTATTGTTACACCCTGTACACATACACCCCCCTACAGAAGGATTACACATATACACTTACACTATCCCAATATCCCCCTCATGGCTAAAGCCAGGGGGATAAAAAACTAGGCTAAGCGACTATCGCAAGAGCTTCTTAAAGGCAGCCAGCCATGTAGGGAGTGTTTTACACACCCAAATTTGTAAATACACCCGAGTTTTTTGCCCACATGGCCTATTCTTTGAACACAAATCTTTAATTTCACACCCAGTTTTTAAAAAAATTTACACACCCAAACCTTCAAATCCTGCCTACAAAACCTACATACATGTAAGACAAAGAGTAGACCCTGGAGGATCGTTCAAAAAACACTACTTCTTGGCCGGGATTAATATGCACTTTCAGTTTCAGACCTTCATTTTTAGGGAGCTCTATCCCTGTTTCTTGAAAATATTATGTTTTAAATGCTGATGGACATTGTAAATTGAGAGCCTTGCTGAGCTCCATAATAAAGTCGGTAGAGTGATTAATAGTGTTCCACCAGTTTCTAGAAATGAAGGTCTGCAGTTCCCCATTTGCATTGCATACTTTCCCATGTTTGGTGAGCATATTTCTCCAATATTTTGAGAAGTTGAGTAGTTGACGACGACGTCAAATGTTCTCCGGGAATGATATTGTTTGGCAATATGTCTTTTGCCAATAGTACAGTTGTAATTTTGTGTTTATGATCGCAAAGATCGGATATTTTTATTCCCGCTTCGTTCGCAAGGGTGCAGAATTCAGCAAAACTTTGATAATATTTTGCCTTTTTGGACACTACCCCTGCATTCAATTCTTAATTTTGTTTCAACCGAGCCGGGGGGGGGGCACTCCCACTTAGGAGGTGACACGTATGTAGGGCTGTTAAGACCCCCTTTTTCAGCATTGCTGTCACTCAAAGACCCCATATTTTTTATAAGTAGGGCTTACATGTATTTTCATTTGATCTGTCACCCAAAGACCCTTATTTTTCAATTTGAACAGCAAATTTCATTTATCACTGATTTTGTTACTTATTTTGAAAAAACGAAGAAATTTGAAGCCATTTAGAGCTACAAATTCAATGTTTGAGGTTTCTGTGGCACTGTTTCGGCTCCAGGGGTAGCATTTATACGCAGAAAATGGTACATACTTACAATCCACATACAAACTACATGTAGGAAAGCATACTTTCAATGTACAGCTGGTTTTTTTCACAACAAATGACTTACTCACCAATGTCTTCTGTGGCCAAACTTGATTACTTAAAGTCCTACTGCATTATAGTCCACTTAAAATATCAATTTGGTTGAAATTTGTTGCCAAAAACTGTGTTTAAATGTGTTTATTCCACCACATAAATTCTTGTGATCAAAATTCCCACCATTAGAATGTGCTATCTCCAGCATGTAGCCCTTTACACATAGCATGTAACCTCATCTTGGACTCTGCTTATAGAAGCTGTTACAAGCATGTGTATACAGCATGGTTACAGATAGGAGCACATTCAGGCTTGGTTAAAGTCTATCTTGTTATGATATGTTTGGTAAATTGGCCAATTAGGTCAAGACATGTCATCAATTTAACCTTGGCATGAGAAAGAGTTGCCACTCATGCTTAAAACATTATGGTGGATTAAAGAATAGCTTAATCTATTATGTACAGCTGTGTGTGGTCAAAAGAGTATACTTCATGACTTCTAATATTATTTGCCCCAACACATGTGTCTGGCACTTAACACTTTGGGTGGAATATTTGGAAACAGGTATTTTTTTTTTTTTTAGTCCACAAAATGTAAACATGGAGACATGTACAATTACAGAATTTGACTTACTGGAAATGGGTTTTTGCTGAACAAAAGTAAGTAAACATTAGGGATCATATTTTTCAAAAATGGATTACAGAGTTTCAGTGTATTTTGAAAATGATGGGTTTGTGTGAATTTTTATAACGGGTGCAGTTATCATGTTTTGAAACACTCTTTGACAGCTCTCTCCTTTCCTGTTTGAATGCCTGGTTATACCATGTACCCATACACTACATGTAGGTATGGGTACATGAGACCAGGTATAGGTAGCATTAAGGCCCGAAAGTCGGGGGTTGTTTTCCTGTGTTTTTCACTCCCGAGCTTGCAGAAAATCCAAATACATGGGGTGAAAATTAAATCTCAGAGGGTGAAAAATACTTTGCCATGTAGTCAGGGGTAGGAGTAAGGTCCAAAAGTAGAGGGTCAGAGTTCACCCCCGAGCTTGCACATTCCCAATTATTGGAGGGTGAAAAATTAATATTTTTTAAATTTAGGGGGTCATTCACCCCCGATCGGGGGTTAACGCTACCCCTGTAATCGGCTCTAAAGGGTCCTTTTAAAAAAAGTTGTACTAAATTTCTACAAATTTCAAACGTTTGAGGACTTATTGTCGGAGCCGGGAGTTTCAATTATTGGAATCATGACTGTTATGTCATGACTGTAGAAGTATTAAATGTAAGAACATGTAAAGTTAATTTTTTATTACTTCCGTGGTCCGAGTACGCGCTGGTGAATTGCGAATGCGTAGAAGTGACAAGGTCACCTACTACACGCCGCGCCGACGACCAGTGCAGTCCAATGATGGGTCAACCGGCTTGTTGTCAAATGTTCCGATGATCAGCCGGTACGGTCAGCGTGGTTGTTTATTTCTTCTGTGTGCACGCTTGGCGCACAGAAGTAATAAAGAATTAACTTGAATATTTAAATATTGTCAATCATTCGTCAATGATCGTGAAAGATTTTATCATTAATTTTATGATATAAAATTACATGTACATGATGTGTTAAATTTATTTTAATCACATATCTCATGATCATGAATGATCTGAGTTTACATGAACACACGGTGCCATGTTGCTTGCAGCTTATAAGGCTTCTTACCTTGGACATGTCAGTGCGACACACAGCACAATATTTCTGAGCACATAATACTCTCATTTTTGTTGAACATTTGAAACAAATGTGATGGTCACACGGTCCAACTGCGTAAATTTTGATGGACTGACAACACAACACACACGTCGAAGAAATGCTGTCCGTTGTTTTAGACATTGTAACTTTGGGATAGCTATGAAATTATTTGTTGAAATAGTCCAATAAATGGTCCGTTTAGAACTACAGTTGCAACAACAATAGCGGGGTTTTCCGGTACTCAAACATGTAAATCAGTAAGCAGACGTGGATAAATTACGAAATTTCACAAGCATTTGACATTCCGGAAGTAGTTTCATGTGCTAAAAATAGAACATAAAAGACCATTCTTATCAGTAGATCTTACGCATTAGGGTACGCATTGGAGCTAATACGAGATAATAAAGTGACTATTAGTACTTAGGCTAGATAAAATAATTGCATAAATAATGCCAGGGGATGCCTCGCGTCAGTAGGGTGTGAACAGACCTGGGTGTGAAGAAAGGAGAAAGGTGAAAGAAGAAGAAAAGGGAATTCGAAGAAAAGGGTCGGTCAAAACACGGCATTCCAGTGAACAGACCCCGTGGAACAGACAAACGTGAATTGAAACCTTTTTTGTCCCGTATACAGCACCCTAAGCAATATTTAAAGTTCTATAATTAATGAACCTTAACGATTTAAATAGGCCTAGGCCTATAGGAACTTTCTCATGATTTCACTGAGTGATAGTAACTTGAAGTTATAAGAAAAGTGAAAAGGAGTGTTAGGCTACTGAACCCTTTTTGGTTCTAAAAAATCGCTGATTTTCTTGGCTAAAGAACCTTTTTTTTTGTTCTACTTAGAACCCTTGAAGTTGCTTCAGCTTAAAGTTCTACAAAGAAACATTTTCTTGGCTAAGGGAGTGTTCAGAAATACTTTGGTGGGGGGGTCTGGTAAAAAGGGAGGGGGGCCAAAAAAGTTTTGGACCTTAAAAGAGGGGGACCAAAAAGTTTTAGGTGGTAGGAAAGGGGGGCCACAAAAGTTTTCCGCTTTAACCCAAAATTTTTGCACGCTTCGCGCGCATTGAGACCTTCTATATCGTATAACATGGGCAAGTTTGGGTTTTCAGTGCTTTTATTCGAAAAAATGGTGGCACTTAGTGTACACATGTCTATTAATTAATATAACATAAAGATGATTAGCAACATGCAACATCTGGGTTGGTCTACTGGCACTTTTATCACAATGATAGAATATTATATCTCTACAAAGTAGGCTACAAACATGATTATGTATCAATCTGATCAAAATACAACTTATATTGCAAATAAATTGGATTTCTTTGCACGTAAACTATACACTTCACTTCAGTTTACTATTTCTCATTACAAACTTATTTTGTACACGAAATAGGCCCATGGTTAGATTTACCATAGTGGGCACAGGCCCAAAGTGCCATGACCAAATTAATCTCATATTTGACCATTTTAGCTTTTTGCATAAATTAGTTCAATTTTAACAATATTTGACCATTCAAGCTTCAATATGGCCAAATTTTTTACGCGGTTCACGCGCATTTGTACTAGGCCTATCATAATAGCAGAGCTAAATAGCCACGGATCCAAATTGTGCCTATGAACCTCCAAATAAATCCTCTATTTCACTTATCCCTGTAAAATCAGATAAACATCCTGATGATTTGGGACAAATCTAAATTAAGTATCAAATGAAAATTTCCTTGTGCTTGTATTTCATGCGCAAGTAAAGGCTGTCCCACCGGGAATGTTTCAAACATTTTCCTCCCTCACATGTGACCCAGATGCCACACCACTGGAAACAACACTATTAAGTATAACCTAATGTTTGTTATATGATAATGGGGGAGGGGGTCAAAAAAGTTTTGTCTGTCAAAAGAGGGGGGTCAAAAAAGTTTAGCGGTCCATCGAGCCTGGGGTCAAAAAAGTTTTCGAGCGAAAAATTTGAAGACCAGCCCCCCCTACCAAAGTATTAATGAACACTCCCTAAAGAACCTTTTTTTATGTTCTACAAAGGAACCCAATGGTTTTCCATAGGGTTATTTGTATAGACCACTTTACATTATTGTTTATCAACAAAGGCGAGGGATTGGTCTGTCGATATGCCCGAACGAACCGCTTCACTGTTCAATGGCTTTCTTGTACTATATGAAATGTGGTGGGAGATTTAAAATACACATGCCCTGAGCAGACTACGATGCGCACGCACACTGCAGGGCAAAGAACAATGGAAAATACCATAATGCGTGCGCATACTACCGGGCAATGACGTCACATGTCAAGTGGTAAGGTTATTTAGGCAAGAAAATGTGTTTTTTTATAGAACCGTAAGCTTGAAAAACTTTTTTAAGGCCAAGAAAATGATTTTGTAGAACAAAAAAAAAAACGGTTCACATTGCTTTTCACTTTTTTTTAACTTTACGATAGACCTATTTAAATCTTTATGGTACTTTATAGAACCTTAGCATAGATTAGGGTGCTGTATACGGGATAAAATGGTTCTGAGTTTCACCTTTTTTTCTACGAGTGTTAGGCCTATATAATTATACAGGGGCGTAGCTAGGATTCATTAATTATTTGGGGGCTGGTTGAAGTGGACCTTTTTTGGACTTTTCCGCAAAATGTTGGACTTTTTTGGACCTGATTTGTTCGCTCGCTATATGCTCGCAAATGGACAAATGTTGACCTTTTTTGACCGAAAAAGCATAACTTGAAAACCTGGGGTGTTTATTTGTTTATTTGCACTCGGAACGTTCGCAAAGTGGACCTTTTGGAGCTTTGGGGATTTTTGAGGGGACGGATGAACCCTCCTGCCTACTCCCCATACCACTTCCCTGCATATTTTTACCCGTCACCAACAAAGTCACTTCCGAGTGGTATGTTGACAATTATTGCTGACGTTCAGGATTGTTATGGTAATAACGTCAGTGTCATTCATATGACAATGGTTTCGAGAGGGTCAATGACAATGAAATTCATCGATGACCACAATCATAACAATTGACATGCGCAGTTGGTGCGGAGTTAATGCAAAGCTTGGATTTACCCGCCGTATTCAATCTGTATGCCACTGGTGCTGTTGTTGTTTTCGCTACTGATGATGATGCCGTGACGCGTTGATGGTATGTATTGATAATTATTAATTACAATTTACATTTGCTTTTGAGAGATCTGAAAGTAATCTTATAATTTGAAAGGCAGAGAATATCATTCGTGTTTTACAATTTTATATCATTTTCATTCTGGCTTTCTTCAACTTTCTGGCTTGCCAATTTCTTCCCTTATCATGTTATTATAATAGGCCTATCAGTATTATCGTGATTTTAATAATCAACACATTGATTTGATTTCAGCAATCAAATGGCCCGCGCAAAATCAGTTGGTGTCACCAATACACTCAGTACGCCAGTGACCATCCTCTATTGTTATGCATATACAGGGTGTCCCTGAAAGAACTGTATCGTCGGAAACTTTTGTTTGAGTATATTTTAACGCCATAAGTAAACGTAACTAAATAATACATACTTTTTGAATTATGACAATTGACCACACCAATCGTGAAATATAAGAATTTTACGAAACTCCCTCATTTTCACATCTTTCCACGGATACAAATATCAATCAATGATCTGAGCCTATTCGGAGTGCTAATCACTGCGCAACATCAGCACATATAAGATGATACGTGCTCTATTCCACTGAGAATTTCCCACACACCCAAAAGTGGCATTGTAATTTCCCATACCATTCCCTCTCAATATTGCTTGAAATGTCGAAAGAATATAGGCCTACCATGTCCCGTCCAGATACAGATATCTACGGTCAATAAAGGTTGGCCTACATAAGGGTCAAACACTAAAAATAGTCTCGAAATGTCATAAAAAAGAAGTTTTCACCATTGAAATCGCCATGCCCCTTCACCCCGAAGGAGACTTAATATCCCGGGGAGGGGGCACTCCAACTTTGGAGGTGACGCGTATGTAGGGCTGTTAAGACCTCCTTTTTCAGTGTCGCTGTCACCCAAAGACCCCATATTTTTTTGCGAACACATGTTCTGTAAGACCCCCTATTTTTTCATTTGATCTGTCAAAGACCCTTACAAGTTCAATTTTAACAGCAACTTTCATTTATCACTTATTTTGAAAAAACAAAGAAATTTGAAGCCATTTAGAACTAGAAATTCGATTTTCGAGGTTTCTGTGGCGCTGTTTCGCCTCTTACCCAAAGATTCCATTTAAAAAAAAGGTCATGTTCTCAATCAATGACCCTAAATATTTTTTACATTTTGCTCTCACCGAATGCCCAAAATCATGCTCTCACCCATTGACCCCATATTTTTTACATTTTGCTCTCACCGAATGCCCCTTAGTGCGAAAGTGCCAGCCCTACACCTATATCCATTTCAAATTGAAGTGCCCCGGGCTTAATATCTATGGTTTTGACCACATTTCGTTACCTATATGTTACGCGGGAAAGTACGACAATATCAATTTGACTCAACGGGCAGTGGTATGTTACCATGGTAACGAAACATTGTAGGTGGTGCAAACTATTTCTTTTTTGAATTATTATAGCAAAACAAACATTTTGAGACCATTTTCATCAAACTTGGGTTACCTTTCTGTGTTTGACCCCTACATGTAGAGCCCAAATTTGGAATTTGATCATTTTGCCAATAAGGGACCGTTCACAAACACTTGTAAGGGGGGGCTGATGCAAAAAGGGGGGCCCTGAAAATTTTTGACCCTCCTAAGGGGGGGGGCCTGAAAAAAATGATCACAATTTTTTCTGGGAAAATTGAGTTTATATGCTTTTCCATGGGGTTGACCGATAATTTTCATGTCAAAAAGGGGGGCCCTAAAATTTGAGGTCTGTAAAGGTGGGGGGCCGAAAAATTACTGATTGGTCGTACGGTGTATCAAACTATATATTTTTCTGAATCCTTGTGATCTGGGAAATATTTTGGAATAGGTTTTAAACCAAATTGGAACAAATTTGAGTTTTGACCCCTGTGTAAACCTGAGACTATAAACTTTGACCCTGAATTTCTCGGAATGCTCAAGACTGAGTGCCCACTGGGCACCATTATCATCTTATTCAATATACCTCCGATGTTAATAATATCAAATAATATTAAATAATATTTTATTAATAATAAACCAATTTTTCATTTACATTTTACAGAATAGAGGAGCAGATCGATCAAACAGTCAGCTAGAGATGGTGTAGGCTATGCCCGGGTTATTTATGTATGGTACATTATTGCGATAACTTTTATAGCTGAACAACATCCCGCGACAATTCAACTTGCAGAAACACTGCAGTGACAATGGTGTCGATGTCATCGTTTTTTCAAAAACAGGAGGAATTCAAAGACGAATTTTTAACGTGCCCAATCTGTGCCGAGTTATACGATGGCACAATACACAAGGCTAAGTGCCTACCTTGCCTGCATTCCTTCTGTGCCTCTTGCATACAACGGTACATCAAGGAAAGAAAGTCATTTGCTTGTCCAAAATGTCGGCAGACTGTACAGCTTGAGGCCGAAGGTGATTTGACTAGTCTTCCTAATAACTTCATCGTCGAGAATTTAAAAGAATATCACGATATATTTAAGCTAAGTGTACCTTGTGGCAACTGTGACGATGGAGAGAACGCCGTTTGTTTTTGTCATGATTGCGCTTGTTTTGTGTGCCAAGGATGCGTTGATATGCACCAAAAAATGCATAGTTTGCGAGTTCATAACTTGTCTACAATGACTGAACTGCGGAAGAAGAAGAACAGCCCTATGTCACAATGTCAACAGCGATGTGAAAAACATCCCAAGCAAGAAATGACTCTATACTGCCAAAAGGAAGCCTGCAAATCCCCAGTGTGTCCTACTTGTGCCCACGTTGAACATCGCGGTCATGATCTGGTGTACATTGAAGTTGCTGTGGAAAAGACATCTGAAGAACTTCAAGGAGCAGCCGGGAAAGTAAGAGCACAGCTTGAAGAATTGGCTCTGATCAAAACAACGATCAAGCAAGCACAGAATCGTCTCATGTTGAGTTTCAGAGAGAAAAAGACTGAAATGCATGGTACTGTGGAAGAGCTACATCGCATGATCGATCTCCGTTCCAAAGAAGCTTACGCCAAGATGGATGATTTGTTCAAAAATGAAGAAAAACGACTTGAAAAGCAGGAGAAATCTGTAGATTTGTTATCCTTTCAGATGTCAAGCGCTTGCGAATTTACAGATAGTTCATTGTCCATCAACCATCACGTGCAGCTGCTAGATTCCAGCAGACAAATCATGCAGCGTTTGCAGGAACTGCAGAATACACCACTTCTAAAGGACGAAATAGTGAGCAAAGAGTTTGGCGTCAGTAAAAAGCACGTCGCAGCCATGGGTCAGTTCCATGCTTCCCTTAAACATCTTTGTGACTTGACACTATGCGTTCCAACGTCATCTACTTCGGAATCATTCTCATCTCCAGATGATGAGTTTCCAATTCCACCTCCACCAAAAAAGTCCAAAAAGCCATCTGGCAAGAAGAGGGTTACGGAGACAGATGTTGATTCTGACCAGTGCACAATAAAACTAGATCCAAATCCGTGGAGAGGAAAGGCCTGCAAAGCAGAAGTCACCACTGTCGACTCTGATAATGTGCTAATTCTTGAAGGTGGTGCAAATATCCAAGCTTCCTTGAAATGGGCACAATCTCAGATAGAAGGATTCCCATGTCCTGTTGTAGATCATGATAATGGTACTTACACTATCGCATACACACCGTTGCTCTATGGAGACAATGAATTGGCAGTGTACATTAATGATAAGTCAATGAAAGGTAGTCCATTTATGGTGAGAGCATGGAGCAGTATAGAGGCCTTTTTATGATTTGAAACATCTGCGATCTGTCCAACCAACGCGAAATGAAAATTTCATGGGGCTGGAGGACTTTTAAAGGGGGTACTACACCCCTGGCCAATTTTGTGCCTATTTTCGCATTTTTCTCAAAAATTATAGCGCATTGGTGACAAGTAAGATATGTATATTATAGGGGCAAGGACTACAATTACTGCACTGGAAATTTTATTTCAGCACAGACAACAGTTGTGGAGTTACAGTCACAAATGAGGGAAAACCAATATTTGATCAATAAACTTGCCTTGAGTTGCTGAATTTACAGAGCAGTAGTTGCAGTCCTTGCCCCTATAATATACATATCTTACTTATTACCAATGCGCTATAATTTTTGAGAAAAATGAAAAAATAAGCACAAAATTGGCCAGGTGTAGTACCCCCTTAAGCCAACGTGTAGTTTTGTCGGATTCTTGATCAATGACCTGAGCCTCTTCCCACCCAATGACGTTTAATGCACAATTGGCGAATCTTTCGGGAAAAAAATGCGCAATTTTCCCCCAACTTGCCTTTGTTCTCCTTTTTGATAAGGTCTTTTAGAGATACTGAACAACAAATACATTGATTTTCCAATTTTGTCTTTACATTGACTCATCTAATCATGGTAGGTATAATACCTACCATGATCTAATAATTTGCAGGCCTAATTATATTTGATACATGAATGTGTATTTGAAGAGCTTGGTTCCAAAAGCACTGAAAGCCATGCTGGAGCCAGGGTGACTCTATAAGCAGAGTCAAGATACTCTGCAATTCTGTGTCTAAAATGACTCTACATTGGGAGTCAAAAGACACCTGTGTAGAGTCATTAACGGTGACTCTTCAGCGGAATCAACAAATTATGACTCTTCAAGGGAGTCAGGTGACTCCCTATAATGGAGTCAATTTAGACATAGAGTCGCGTAGTTGGTGGACGCTGCTTCTAGAATAACCTTGACTCCATTTATAGGTTTTAAAACGTTTTATATGCGGAAAAACGGTCGAAAAAAAAACAGTATCTCAGAAATGTTGTCAAAATGTTATTGTAAAATATTTTTTGCAAATTTTTGTCAACACTTAAGGGCTGGGGTATGAGCGACCTTGAAGTTCCGGTATCTGGAGAGGGGAAGCAATGAGTTACCTCAAATCACAGCGGCAGGTAGTGACTGGGCCGCCGAGTGCTAATATATATTTATTTTGGAAGGTTCGTGTTTGTTTTAAATTTTGGGGCGTTTTTCCAAAATTTGATATTTTTGGTCATATTTCAAAAAAGCGACATGCCAAAGACAACTCTTTGGGCACATAGTTTGTTATTGTTATTGCAGTTCTTTTCCACATACCTACGTTAACATTCGATTGGGTGATTTACTAATATTATATATTTTATGACTGCAATTTGGCGTTTTCAATGCGTTTTACACGTATCATGAAATTAACGCAAATATCTAGTCACGCTGCTTTTAGAATTTTTACCTGATCGTCGGCTTTTGCAGGCAACAGAATGCAGATTGGCTCACGATAGATGTCGTATTCCTCTATGTGGTTCACTCATTGATAAAATGAGTTTGCATTCCTTGTAACAACACACACATTGCCGTCTGGAAACCGGGTCTGGTACTGATTTTGGGACAGCCAATAGACTTCAGCGCCGTATCAAATCTCATAAAAACCACACGACTGACGACTATGTGTTTATGTTTCCCGCACGAAAGCTTGTGTCTACATCTATTACTATACTTCTTTGGAAACGTTGACCTTTGACCATTCTTTTGTATAACGCCCTGATATGACCTTGATATGTTCGCTTGATTGGGTACGTTATAGCATCCATTTCATTGAGGTGTTAGGACTTGGTCAGTATAATACTTGCAGGGATACAATAGTTTAACATGGTGTGTGAGCATGGTGAAAGACTCATTATTGATTAGGCGCGGACATATTAAAGGCACAGGTCCTTTGCGTGTATAGCAGAAAATTATAATAGAATGTGTGAATAGAATGTTTGGATTTTGCAACTAAAATACTAACTGCATTCTGCATTATGTATTTATTTATTTATTTAGGCCTATGCCTATTTATTTATTTACTGACTTATTTATTTATTTTATTTATTTGGTATATTAGTTAGTAGGCCTAGATAGTAATATTCCATGATAGGCCTACGTCGGTTTATTATTGATTGTTGATAACTTGACAACTTAATTGATCGATTGATAGTCATTTCACATTATATTCCTAGTTTATAGGCCAATTTGAATAACATCGTACATTAGATAAATAGACCTATCAGTATTGATTTATTCTATTCAGCAATATCAAGGATTACTATCAAACTTCTCATAGCTGATTGTCAGTTGGCTCAGTGGTAACGCAGTAGGTTTTACAACACCGAGGTCCCGGGTTCGATTCCCACCTCTGCCTATTTTTTGCAAGGCTGAGAAAAATGAAATTTCTGGACTGCAAACTTATTTGGCGCGCGATCTGAGCTGGTCCTTTTCTGGTGGCTGTGTCTGTTACAGGCACACTCCCTCTGCATCCAAACCAGGTTCACGCTCATTAGACCTCCCTTAAATAACATAATAAAATGTTTTACAGCAATTCCTTTAAAAAGGAATGGGCGCCCAATGGGAGCTTGGATGCACGTGCTGAAATCCGGGGTGCACTTCCACTTCGAAGGTGATGCGTACGTATAGCTGTTAAGACCCCTTTTTTCACCATCGCTATCACTCAAAGACCCCATTACCAGCACATATTCTGTCACCCAAAGACCCCAAGGCCTAGACCCTTCAATCTGAACAGCAACAAGTCGTTTATCATTGATTTTGTTAATTCTTTTGAAATAACAAAGCCACTTGAAGTCATTTAGAACTAGAAATTCCATTTTCGATGCTTCTTTTGGCTCTCACACAGAGACTCTATCCTCCATTTAAAAAAGTCATATTCTCACCCAATGCCCCCTAATTAAGATCCAAACGGTCCCTCTCTCACCCAATGACCCCATATTTTGTACATTTTGCTCTCACCAAATGCCAAAAATCATGCTCTCACCCTTGCAATGACCCCATATTTTTTATATTTTGCTCTCACCGGATGCCCCTTACTGGCCAGCCCTACATGAAGTGCTACCCCCGGGGCTGAAATGTAAGCGTTTGGCTATAATTTGTTTCACAATAATGTAACATAAGCATAGTCATAAGCAGAGAAAGATTAGGAAATGTAAAGCATATTTATTGCAGTGAGAGAGGTACTGCGTGGGACAAAAGAGGGTTGGTTTCCCGGTCCCCGCACTCCGTGCATCGGCGGGTATTCATGCTTGTCGGTGAACTTTAAAAACACCCCCTTTTGCATCTCATTTCGCGAAGTTTTTAGGGGAAAACACCCCTTTTGTCAGCGATTTCGCGAATTATTTGCCCTTCGCTTCGACAATACCCCTATTTTCGCTAAAACGCGAACGATATTTCTAATATAACCTTTTCTGGCAGAAACACGCAGGCTGCTCGATGAAAATACCCTTTTTTGACAATTTCGCGAAAACGCGGTTTGAAAAAACACCCCTTTTTTGTGTGTTTCGCGAATTGCGTTTTTTCATCTGAAAACACCCCTTATTTCGCGAAATTTTCGACGAGCATGAATCCCCGCGGATACACGGAGTGCGGGGACCGGGGTTGGTTTCAAATAAAAAGGAATAAAGATCTTACCATTTCGGTTACTATTGTTAGGAAATCATCTTGTGAAGGGTTGTTTGAACAGAATTATTTTATTTAGAATATAGGTTTGAATATTTAATTCTTAAGGATTGTTTTCCAAGGAATATAACTGTCCGTTGTGACTTGTAATAGCTGACAATATTGCATGCCTGCACTGCAAAAACAAGTGTTTATATTTAAACACCATATTGTGTTTATTAGAGCAACACTTAATAAACACAATTCATGTTAATGGTCTAACACTAATGTTCATAAATTAACACTTGGTGTTATATTACAAACATTAGTGTTTGTAATATAACACCAAGTGTTAATTTATGAACATTAGTGTTAGAACCATTAACATTAGAGTTAGACCATTAACATGAATTATGTGTTTATTAAGTGTTGCTCTAATAAACACAATATGGTGTTTAAATATAAACACTTGTTTTTGCAGTGTGGTTAAAGTCTCCGCGGATATCAGGTTTTAAGAGCATTTGAACTTGATGTTTAAGCGACGCAAAAGTGTGGGTGTTTTTATTAACCCAATAATTTTGTATTTCAAACAAAGATGACAAGCCTATATTATACGTACAGTGTAAAAATGGTGTCTTGGCAAAAGACACTTTATGTGTCATCAATTAGGAGACATGTATCTATTTAGACACATAGTTGTGTCTCTGTATACAAGATATGTTCAAATGTAACGTCTCTTTGCAAAACACTTATTCACAAGTCATGTTTTTATGCAAGACACTTCGGGTTTCTAAGACGTGTCTTTTGTCATCAATTGGGAGACATGTCTGGCTGGACGACGTGTCTTTGTGTCTTAGAATATGTTTTTATTTGTTCTATTTTCTTTTATTTCTATTGTTCAAGACACGTCTATTGCTAAGATACACCATTTTTACAGTGTACTGAATTTTAAGGATTCTTGTAAAGGTAAATATTTTGAATAACACTTATAACAATTTATGTCAATTACAACTGTTTTGTTTTGTTGTTGTTGTTTTTGAAATAAGAAACCATGTTTATCGATGAAATTCCTGGTTCCTTGATCGACAAAGCAGCTTTTTGGATCAATGCCGTATCCAATCATGTCGCTCTTCACCTGGATCATGGGCCTACTCTGCGATCGTAATAGCGCCATCTCTTCAAAAGCGTTTTGAGATGACATAAAGGCATTTTTTATTAATTTCGTATTTCAAGCGTTAATTCCCGCTGTAGAGAACTACTTTACTTGCATTCAATACATATTAGTTAACAGTATATAAATTCAAAATCAAAACCAAGCAACTTGTGTTTTTATTTTAATCTGGGCATACTTTTAAGCAAAACAGTTGCAAAGCAAATCTAGCATTGCAAAGTCAAGCCAAATAAGGGGCCGCCGTAGCGGGCGCCCCAAAAACCTGTGAAGTAATTCCAAATTTCGATTGGTCACTTGAGCTATTAATTGATCCAAGCAGAAACTTTAAGATTATATGAGACACTCCGTACACACCATAGAGGGTACACACGGCCTATTAACTGGTTGTGTAAGAGACTAGCACGGGATTATGTAATGAGCGTTTCGACAGTAAGTTTTGTGGGACATGAGAGCAAATCAGACATATCGAATTGCATTCTGAACACGAAGAATGTCCTTCTGATAGTGATATCAAATAATTTTCATATTTTGAAATTCGCGATATAGGCCTAATACAAATTTTATGATAAATTATTGAAAATTGATATTTTTGGAATTTTGATATATAACAGTCTTCGAAGTAAACTTTATTAAATCTAATGATAATAAAGTGTACATGTATGTATAGGAGAAAAAGCCGACGATCAATTGAAAATTTCATATTGAAGATTTTTTCCCAAAAGACCTAATTTTTTGGGTGTTTTTAGGAAAAAAATCTATATCTTCAATACGAAAGGTCAAAATTTTGAATTGATCGTCGGATTTGCATCCCAGCTACATACACTTTAGTACAGATTTATAAAGTTTACTTCGAGGACTGTTAAATATCAGAAATATCACTTGCCATGAAATGTGTATTAGGCTACATTGCGAATTTCAAAAAAATCAAAATTATTTGATATCAGAAAGACATTCTTCGTATTCAGAATGCAATTCGATATGTCTGATGTGCTCTCATGTCCCACAAAAAATACTGTCCAAATGCTCATACCCCATCTCTTAAGGGATCCAAAATGAGCGTTTATTGCGTATCGACAGTATTTTTTGTGGGACATGAGAGCACCTCAGACCTATCGAATTGCATTCTGAATACGAAGCATGTCTTTCTGATATCAAATAATTTTCATTTTTTTAAATCACAATATAATACAAATTTTATGACAAATTATAAAAATTTGATATTTTTCAAATTTTGATATATAACAGTCCTCGAAGTAAATTATATAAATCTAATGATATATTCTTAAAGTGTATGTAGCAGGGAGGAAAAGCCGACGGTCAATTGAAAATTTTGACCTTTCATATAATTTGAAGATATGGATTTTTTCCCAAAAAGACCTAATTTTTTTTGGTGTTTTGGGAAAAAAATCCATATCTTCAATACGAAAGGTCAAAATTTTCAATTGATCGTCGGCTTTTCATCCCACCTACATTTACTTTAAGTATAAATCATCAGATTTATAAAGTTTACTTCAAGTACTGTTAAATATCAAAAATATCAATTTTAATGATTTGCCATAAAATGTGTATTACATTGCGAATTTCAAAAATCAAAATTATTTGATATCAGAATGACATTCTTCGTATTCAGAATGCAATTCGATATGTCTGATGTGCTCTAATGTCCCAAAATAAATACTGTCCAAACGTTCATACCCCAGCCCTTAAGAATCACACAATTGGTCCATCTGATCTCGTGTGCATGAAATGTCCTCTAAGTTACTCTTCACAGTTGTTGAGTAGACAATAAGACCTTACCATACCAAAAAGTGAGGTTAGACTTTGCATAACCCGGTAAAAACTCTGATAGAGGTCAATGAACTTTGTACAGGGCTCAAACCACAAACTTGCTTTAATCATGTTAAAAATGTTAAAAAATAAATATATAAAATATACCAACGTTTTTTTTAGTCATAAGGATTCAGAAAATGTATAGTTTGACCTATCTAGGATGTACCAAAAGGATTAAATGTCCTCAGGCTAGCTATGGAGTGTCTTTGCTTTGCTTTGATAAAGAGTCTGCTATCCATTGCAGTAGCCAGCCAGAGGGGGGAGGGAGCAGCTGTTCCTGGAGCTTTTTCTCCTGGAGCATAATTTAGGGCCTAACTCACAGAAGCAATTTTCTATAACAATAATTATAAGAGAACTTCCTCTATACAACCCAAAAATCTCCCAGTGGGCCACTCAAGTATGATATACTCGAAATTTACCAGAAGTTTGAAAAGGTACCCTAAACAAGTTGTTCAGTTTCAGAAAACTATACCCTTATTCTTGAAAATCAGTGTTTTTTAGACCCTAAATGCGTAACTTGCCTTGCCTAAAACACCCCTTTTCCTTGTTTTTTGGTCACGCATACCTACAGACCATTTATGTGAGTGGCCCTGGAAAAAATCTTATAATGTTAAGGATCTGTTACCCTTCGAATATAGTCACTATCATATTCACAAACTTAGCAGATATTGGCAATATAAACTGACTTTGATTGATAAATGGACTTTCGAATTTGAACTTATTTGCGTCTATCCTTGTGACGAGTAGGCCTAGTGGTTTTTGTTTACATCCAACTCTTCAGACCTGCGGCAAAGGAACTTCATTTTACACCTATACTTGGACCTATTACTATGGTTACAAGGTTACGAGCTCTCGTGGCTCTTCTTATTGGTAAGTAGTTTGTATTTGGCTTCTTTTTTTACCAAATTAGCGAAGTTTCCTTTTACGACATAAAAACCATGTTGTAACATTTCCATAATAAATAGATAGTATTTCCTTTCCATAAACTGTTAGCTTTTACTGTCAGATATGTCCCCTTTTAATTTTGAGCCGAACAACTAAGATAAAGCAAAGAAAATTATATAGATTTACTATACCAGCGCCGATGTCGCTAATGTGTATCACTCCGTCGGTCGTGCTACAGCAGGACCCTTTGATGTGTGCATGACCGTGACGACAACGATGCGTAATACTAATAGGACGTTTCTGCAACCCTCCTCAAATGATGTCCATGCATTTTAACCTGCGTTTTTATTGTTAATGAATTCATGTCAACTTCATGTGAATTGAACCAGTGATCTTTAAAAAATATGAAAGAAATATGTTGGTAGGCCTATTACTTTTTATCCTGCACCCTTAAAGATCTTCCTATAGTGGTAACTATAGACATTATGTATGAGTTTGGGTCAATTTTTACTCGGAAAATCTGGTGAGATCTTATTTCACTAGAAATACCGGTATATTAGGCAAATCGACAAGATAAAGAAGTCTTGATTCAGTCGGAACTCTTGCTTTAAAAGTATCAGGACTATTTTTTTAATATGTTTATCATTAGGCCTACTTGGAACTTGGAAATGATTGTCCCAATGTGGATTTAGGTCATGTAGTGGAGTCTACATGTATAATGTTGTCTTTCCACTTTCTGGTGTTCCACTTGCCAGAAATATGTTGCAGCTTGTTGCGTACTTCATGCAAGCCGAGTCACACATGTGCGTTGAAAATAAAATCCCGGACGCGGACTGTGAGCTGAGAAAAGTTTAGAATGAACCTCAGAATTGTTGAATGAACCTCGTGAAATAATTGATTAAAATGCAATCGTTACAAGTTTAAAGATCATTAGTATGTAGACATTGGGATGTGATCGATGCCCTGTCTGATAGGAACCGATATAAATGGTCAATTCCAGCCAAAGCGGGCCAAAATTCTCTCTGGGGGCCATTTTGAAAATGTTTTCCTTTTCAATTATAGACTTATCAAATGAGACGATCATGTCTAGTGAATCATCAGGTGGAAGTGCCATCGGATTGAAAAATAACTTTTCTTGCTAGACCAAATAAAGTGTTAAATGCGCATATAATGTTACCCACGAATTCAAGCATTTTTCACCTGTTGTACGCCATAAAATTTCACTTTCTTTAATATCTTTCAATATTTTATGTGTGACTCATATACACTAGAAATCGGTGAAGACTTTGAACGTAAAATAGAATTTTATTACATATATCTATACAGAAATATTTTGGTTATTACAAATTTTAAGAAAGAACCAGGTGTACAGTTAAGATTGTGTCAATTCTTCGAACTCTTTCCAAAGTGGCTGTCATTTAACATTACTGTATTATTTCGAAAGATTAGAATAAATGCTTCATATAAATATAAAGTTAGATTTTGTATCTCGTCGCAGGATGAGGATCTCGGATGGATTCGTGGGTAACAGCGTCTGGAAAATAGCAATTCCTATTAATTTTTTTAATAAAATTAAAAAATACTTTTCCGTATGTCAATAATTCAGGCTGCAATTGCACTAAAATGAATTTTAATCAAAATACAGACTACATGGAATATTTAGAATGGATCATTATGGCATTTTTGGTATAAAAATGTTGAGAATAATAAAGTTGCCAAATTCAAATAGACAGAGCAAACAGTTTTATATTATTATTTTAGTAAAATCATTCCATATTTTCATGCAGCAATATTCTATTAACTCGTGTTTGACAGTTCCTATGAACTAAAACACTATCAATACATTGTTAACTATAATTTAAGTAGGGATTCGTGGGTAACCAAAATGTTCGTGGGTAACACATATTTGAAGGTATGTATTGGTAAGCGGCAAAATAGAAAATATTACAGAAGGTTGGAAACCACCATGCGGTTATTCCTCCATTGTGTTTCAATGATTCCCGTTTCTCTAACCAATTGCATTTACCCAAAAATGGTAATTTAGGATAATCAATCAAAACTTCATGATGCAGCTTCAGTATACCTTCAAGAGGACGCTATTAAACAGGACTGTTTTGGAACCTATTTCGCATGTTTTCAAAATGTTAAGATGCATAAGAAACATATAATTTACGAGTAAATCCTTGGATTCGTGGGTAACGCCGAATTCGTGGGTAAAGCTATAAGTACTATAGTACCGTTTGGGGTTTGCGTTTCTTAGGTGTATAAACTGTAAGTACTGTCAAAATTATAGCATACCCATGGCTTGAATATGTGCTGATTTAAACTTAAAATAAACAATCTCCTTATTTTTCAAGGTTAGCATCTATTCGGGATTCGTGGGTAACAAAAGTTTAAACCGTCGTAGATTCTTTTTAAAGCGGTGAACGTATTTTTACGATTTACAATTTTAAGCGCTTGTCAAACTAAATTCAGTGTCCAAAGTCATTAAATGTTAATTTAAGTTATGGCAATTATATTTGCTGGACTCGTGGGTAACAGTTGATACGTGGGTAACGTCAAATTTGATTTTATGGAATTTTATGGGTAAAACGTATTTGCATAAAATAATCACTTGGACTTCAGAACTATAGAACGAAACTTCGTTTCATGATATAGTCATTTATGGCATATTCACTTAACATTTTTCAGAACGATCATTTTATATTTGATACGCGGGTAACAAAATTATTAGCCAAATTGACTTAATGGCCTCTAGAGTCCACAAACTTTGGTGGAATTCAATCGTTTTACATATGATGAGAGATCATGCAAACGTCTTTCTAACGGTAATAATTTCATTTTGATTGAAGGACATTCAATGACATATATGGTGCTTTATCTTTGAATTCGTGGGTAACGCCAATTCATTTAAGCTATCATAACTTGTCCCCTTGTATGACTTGCTAGTAAAGGCCTATATGCACAAAGAGAGCACATTGGACGTGACATGATATGCTCCATCAATAACGTGATTTCCTTTATTAATGACATTTTAAAGTGGAAAGTTAACATAGAGAGAATTTTGTCCGCTTTCGCTGGAATTGACCAAATACGTTTAATAGGCCATCTTAAAGGGGCATTTCGTGATCCACAGCCTCATCCCCCACTTTTCCCAAAAAAGTTGAGATTTTTACACCACTGGATACCTCTGGCTACATAATGTTTATGTACCAAATATTTCTTGCAGATTAATTCGTTTAGCAAAAATATCGCCAAATTTGAATTTCGTTCTGGTGCACCAGAACGAAATTACAACACATTGTCTATGGAGCAGTGTAATAACTCGCAAACGCAAAATCGGAATCAACTGAAATTTTGGAAATAAGCTTTTTTCGAGTATATCTACTGAAAAATGTCATAAAAAGAGGATGCTAGGATCACGAAATCCTCCTTTAATTTAAAAGTGTGTCACAAAGCCCGGGGCAAAGCCCTTTCCAAATCAGAAACCTAATGCGGAATGCGTTTTTTTGGGGGGGGGGGTTGTTCACGGTGTTAATGAAATGTAGGCCTACTTAATGCCGACGCCGCCGTGTATGTAGCTGGACTGGTGAGGAAAAGCTATCCAAATTTAGACTGTTCGTATTTTAAAAAGATAAATGCAGTTTTTTCCCCCAAAAGACCTCAAATCATAGTATTATGATCAGGTTTGGCTACTAAACGATTCTCTTATTTATGCATCTACGCACAGTTTCCACTCATAAGAGCTGTGTGAGATCTAGCCGATGACTAGTAGGCCTACTAGTGGAATGTGATTGGTTTATGTTGATCAGAAATTTTTTTTTATCAAACGAAAGCTAACACTTCCCGCTAAAAACACTTTCTTTTCATTCCGTCAACAGATGACGTAATCCATGACGCAATGATATAGCAACGCGAATGTGAAAAATCTGTTGAAAACGACATATTCAAGCATAATTTTTGACCAAGATGTTGATTTTTAAAAGTCAAAACCTCAAGTGTTTCTTACAATATTTTTCAAATTTTATGTCATTAAGGGGGTACTACACCCCTCGATAAATCTGTGTCTATTTTTGCATTTTTCTCAAAAACTAATAACACAGTGGTAACAAAAGTTATGTACATATAGGGGCACGGAATCCTATTACTACACTGGAATTTGAGTAACCCAAGACAAGCGGTTCGTTATTTATGATAAGAAAAGAGATACCGCTATACTGTACCTCATTTTCTATCATATATACTGAACCGCTTGTCTTGAGTCACTGAAATTTCAGTGTAGTAATTGGTTTTATAACTTTTGTTACCAGTGTGTTATTTTTTTTTTGGAGAAAAATGCAAAAATAGTCACGAATTTACCACAGGGGTGTAGTACCCCCTTATACATACATATACATACAATAGGCTTTTATATAGCGCCATTTCAAATGATCACAGCGCTCAAAACAACATAGCAAGATAAATATACAACAAAAACATGATAGAATATAAGCAAAAAGTTCACAAGAACCAATAACAAGCAATTATATTTCTGAAAACAGAAATGTTTTCAGCCCTTTTTTGAACGCTGGCAAAGAGTTGGAGGAGCGGACTGAAACAGGTAACTGGTTCCACAACTTGGGAGCTATGAAAGCAAAAGCCTTATCAGCGGCAGACTTAAATGAACGGTAGTGGAGTTTGGGCACATGCAGACGAGTGGCATCAGTGGCAGATCGAAGTCCTTGCCTTCCAGGGATGTATAATGTCAAGGAGGATGCCAAATAATCTGGCCCTAAGCCAGCAAGGCACTTGTAAACATACAACATGGCTTTGTAGTAGATTCTCTCCCTCACAGGCAGCCAGTGCAATTCGTGGAGCAATGGTGAAGCATGGTCTTTCTTGGCTGCAAGAAAAATAATCTTGGCTGCCCAATTCTCTAGTCTTTGAAGACGAGCAATTTCAGTGACATTCGAACCCAAAAGTAAGATGTTACCATAATCCAATCTGGACAGAATGAGTGAGCGAACCACATTGTTACACGTATCAAAGTCTAGATAATGACGAATGCGAGAGATGTTACGGAGATGGTAGGTAACGCTGCGTGAGAGAGAAGTAACTTGGGGAGACATGGACATTTGGCTATCAAAAACGACACCAAGGTTACGCACAGTCTCAGTTGGCTCAATCACAGTATACACCACATTTCGCCATAAAACATTCTAGAAACGCTTGCTGTTAGAATAAGAAAAATTTTAATGCTAATTTATTGCACATTCTAGGGAAGCGTGGTTACCTTTTTAAAATAACCGAGTGAGAGGGTTTTCAAGAAAATATTTTCCTGTCAAAACTGAAGCATCCTCTGTATAAAAGAAAATATGAATATTAACTGCACATCATATATAACGATTCGTGATACCCAATTGTGGCATATTTGATGTCGTTTAAGAAGCAGAGAATTTTATTTCAATTTTATATACGCCAAAATATTTTTTTAATTGATCAAGAATAAGGATAGAAAAAACGTTGAAAATCCTATGTGAATATTACATTAGACCCGGCAAAAGATTACTGTTTCGTTTTTATGGTAATCTAATCTTTTATTTCCTGAAAAAACATTTGGGGTCTAAAATGGACTTTTTATGTAATTGATAAAAACATCGAACGTGTATACAAGAAAATGGTAGGTTTTCCTCTATAGTATTTTACTGACCATGGAAATGTACTGAGGCACAAGCACGTGTCAAAATCGATATAATGTATTGTCCATACAGACGCCCAGTTATGTTTATTATTGGATTTTTTTGTATAAAACACACAGTTAACAATAATTGAGCGCTAATAATACACATAAATGTTTTTAGGCAAATAAAATTCCAAAATATGGTACGTTTTCTGCCTTTGGTTGTCACGTGGTAGGCCTATGTTGAAGTTGCGATTATATGTTCAAATAAGTTCCAAATGAATTACAAGAAGACAAGTGGCCGAGTGGTCTAAGGCGCTGGGTTCATAGTGTATCCAAAGCAGTCCGCCGACGTGAGTTCGAACCCCGCCTCCGCCAAACTTTAATGAAGTAAAATTAAAATTAAAATTTTACTTTAAAAAAATTTCATATTGGGGAAATGTGACTGGCAGAATTTATGTATGGCGTGGAGTGGTGTGATCACAGTATTACCGATGTGAAGTTTGACGGCAGGCATGCGGCGTTTGTTGAAAGGTGACAAAGCAACAAAAAATTCAGTTTTGTCATTGTTCAGCTTTAACCAATTACACGTCATCCAACTTTGAATATCACTAATGCACTTTGTAAGTTTGGAGAGAGCTGAATCAATAGACAAGTTACTGGATGGGTCAAAACTGATGTAAAGTTGAACATCATCCGCGTAGAGATGGTAAGATAAGCCATGTTTCTGAATAATTCTTCCAATCGGAATGGTGTAAACAGTGAAAGATAGAGGAAATAATTTCCTTTTGATCGTTAGGTTTCTCAACATTGAGCTTGCAGTGGATGACGTTATGATCTGATAACCTTGTTCCAACAGTACATTGAAGAACCAGATTTTCATCGGAACGGGACATGACATGATCTAATGTGTTACCACTTATATGTGTAGGCCCCACAACATGTTGGTGAAAACCAATCATCCTTCTAAAGATGACAAATAGTGGGCAACATCAGCTCTCTCTGGCTTGTTTACGTGAACATTAAAGTCACCTAAGAAAATGATCTTTCCGCTCAACGTATTCACAAACATTAAGAAATCGTCAAACTCGGAGAGGAACTTTGATGTTGTGAATTTGTTTTCAGACGATGGGGGAGGCCTGTAAACAATGACATACTTGATCTTACTTTCTTTGTCAATTATGATAACATGTTCAAATGTCTCTGCAAGGAAATCAGAAGGGTAAATCTGCAGCTTTAGTGCTGATCTATGAAGAACGCCAATTCCACCATGACGGTCAGTTCACCAATGACTACTTGATCTAAATCAGCAGACAACCAAGTTTCGGTAAGAAACATAATGTCTAATTTGTGATCCATTACCAAGTCCGAACATGTTGTTGTTTTGTTCCTTATACTACGTGCGTTCCACTGACATACATTTAGGTTAGTATTGTTCTTGGAAGCAGTACTGGATTGGGTTGAGAATGTATGTTTATCATAGTGAGTTCTTTTCTGTTTCACTTTAAGACCAGATTTTACACCACGGCGTGTGGGTCTAAATTCATCTCTCTCTATACCCAATGACCAAATTGTGTTCCAAACATCTTGAGGAAGTTTGTCATTACAAGTTTTATTATCCTGATACTGAAGTAGCTCAATTCTGGTATATACACCCATTGTGGTGGTGTGAGATTTGATTGAATTAAATCTCAACAATATTGAATCTAATGAAGCCAGATCAATATGTTTGTTTGTTTGTTTGTTTATTTCTTCTTTATACTGGGTCCATATTCAGGGGAAAATTTAAGTATTCCCCTGTTCTTCCATATGGCCCAGTTATTACATACAAAAATACAAATAAATAATTACAAAACACTTAGAATAATTTACTATATTAACTTAAATTACATGAATTACCAAAATTATTTGGGTACAACAATAATATTAAAAGATAGGTAAAAAAATAATACATAGCACACACTACATTGCATTAATTAGACTACATTTTCAAATACATTGACAAAATTCATATTATTATTATTTCTTATTGTACTATGAGAATTTAAAAATGATAAAACATCATGCCAGCATAATAATTTAAATCAGGATTTCAAAAAACAACAAACTACATTCAAATAATCAAAGGAAATGGATAAAAACTTAGTGGCTACAAAATGAAGGATAGAACACAATAATCAATCAGAACAAAAATTTAAACAAAAGAAATTTGGCAAAAGTTGATCCTGTAACAATCATTGCAATGCCTATTATTTAAAATACTCAACAAAAGAGCCTAAATTTTAAACCAATGTTTGGTGGCAAGAGAAATTTATAAACCTACTATTTTGGATAGAATCTTGATTTAAAAACACCAGTACTGGTTGGTAACGGAGAAATGATTGAATTGTGGAGTTGATTCCAAGCAAGAGCCCCCTATATTGAAATGAGCGCCTGCCATATTCAAGAAAAGGCCTAATGGGTCTAATTTTCCCGTGAGCACTCGAGCGAGTATTGAGAGTGTGTGAATTCCCGACAAGTGAAAAATGATTGCACAAAGCATTTGGGACCAGCCCAGAAAGACATTTAAAAACAGCAAGATTGAGATGGTAATTTCTGCGCTTTTCCAAAGTTTCCCACCCCATCTTTTTACGAAGATAGTCATTACTTGTGCGAATTGGTTTCCTTAGAATAGCCCTGGCTGATCTTGTTTGGAGGCGCTCTATTCTGTCACATAAATACTTGCTGCAGTTGCCCCATACAATATCACAGTAATCAATTCTTGGCAATAAAAGGGAATTGTGTAAAATGGTAAGACTTTCCTGAGACAGATACTTTCTTATTCTGTAGAACAACCCAATATATTTCACCACAGATTTAATAACATTATCAACATGAACATTCCAGGATAGGGTTTGATCAAAATGTAAGCCAAGGTATTTAAAAGAGGGCACTGTTTCAATTTGATCATCTCTAATATATACAGTGAGAGGGGCAGCTTTATTTAGTTTAAAATGAGACCCAAAAAGCATGGATTTTGTTTTTGATACATTCAGAGTAAGTCCATTTTCTTCCATCCAAATTGCAACTCTAGTCATGCATGCAGTGAGATTTTTAGCAATTTCAACATCTGATTTACCGGCACAAAAAACAGCAGTGTCATCTGCATAAAGATTGATTTTACATGGCAAATGAGAAACCACAGCAGGCAGACTATTTATGTACAATGTGAATAGAAGAGGGCCTAGTATGGATCTCGGCGGCACCCCATAATTTACACTAGCAACATCTGAAATGGCAGTGCCAATTTGAGTAATTTGCTTTCTATTTGATAGATATGAGATGAACCAATCAAGCTCCAGACCCCCAACACTAAAACTCTGTAACTTTCTAATAAGAATAGGATGACAAACCGTATCAAACGCCTTCTTGAGGTCCAAAAATACTGCACCAACAAGATGACCAGCATCGATATTTTTCAGAATGTAGTCGGAAACCTCAAGAAGGGTTGTCTGAGTCGAGTGTTTGTATCAACACAAGTCCAATGAGGATGATATTGATTGCATAGCTCACTGTCCTGTGCAATGTAATGGTAGTAGCCATGAGCATACAGTTTGATACAGAGTATGAAATAAAAAGCTGGTAAAATACTTGCAAACTACAGCAAAATAGTCAAAAATAAGTTGACCAAGTTGACTGCCAGGCTTATATCTATCATCAGTTCAAAAATAGTTGGAAAGTTCAAACTGGAAGTAGTATAAAATCATACTAGTTGTAGAGAGCTGCCCAAGACAGGCGCATCATCAAGAGTGTAATTGAAAGAATATGTCCATATACTCGCTTCATTTCAATGAGCAATGACCAATTCTCTTTAAATTAGAAAATCTTGTGCAAAAAGTTACTATTTTCGCCTGTTTGTTCAAGTTGTAATCAATGAATTATGACTTTGCTAAGAGCGCTTTACAAATTGTTATGTTGTAGGTGTTGGGTTTTTTTTGGGGGGTGTATAGGCTTATTTTCAATATGAAAAATCAAAATCACCATCCCGGGGCGGCTTTTCCTCCCAGTTACATATCAATTATAGATTTATAAAGTTTACTTTTAATAATTATCAAAAAATATAGAAAATAATTATCAATTTTTAATTGCCATAAAAATTGTATAATTAAGCCTATAGGCTATCGTGAATTTATTTTTAATCAAAATTGTTTGATATCAAAAGGACATTCCTCGTAATCATAATGCAATCAGGTGTGTCTGATGTGCCCTCAACCCAGGCCCCATACTTTACAAAAGGTGGGTGACTCTGACAGATCCCTTCAAAAGTTATTCAGGTGAAAAAGTCCCGGGAAAAAGTTTTCTGTTCGAGACCACGCCCTCCTTTTTATTTTAGACGACGAGTTGTCTTTAGTTGATTCAAACAAATTATTAATTTTCCTGAATTTCCTGATTTCATAAAACAATGCTACTGGATTTCTCATCTTTTGTCGCAACGTACGTATATATTTATAGGTAAATGAGATATGTTATAAACTTAATCAATCGGGCATTACATAACAATAGTTAGTGGTGCACGATGGAAGATTATTCAATATCTAGCTAATGCAACTGGAAGTTTTTAAGCTTACCAAAGTGCTATATCCAGGCTGGACACATCACACTACCGTGTGATGTGTCCAGTTCGTCGCCGAACTTACATATAAGATGGAGAGCTTAGCATAACGGCCTGCCTATTTACGCTTCCTGAAAACACTCTTGCACATAACATACAAAACCACAAATTCACTAACTTCAACTTGCACTACCGACACCATGAAAAAATATTTTAATTATTACCGATCCTTCAATACTTGCAAATATTGGCAGTTTCATAAAATCCTGCTGCTGAAAATCGTAAATTCCACAATCTTCTGTCAGATCCAGGTCAGTAATCACAGGTGGGCGAATCTACCAGCGTGACAAGACCAGAGATAATAAAAAGGATGAGAGGCCACGCCGTACAAATAGCTAGCCTGATTGGCAAGCGTCGTCGTTGGCCAGATTTTCTACGGTCGTGTATGATAAGTAGAGACCATAGAGCCCTATATAGGGCTCTGTGGAAGAAACAGTTCTAATTTTGAAGCCATGGATAATATA
The DNA here is from genome assembly GCF_039555335.1 of Amphiura filiformis. Classification (NCBI taxonomy): domain Eukaryota; kingdom Metazoa; phylum Echinodermata; class Ophiuroidea; order Amphilepidida; family Amphiuridae; genus Amphiura; species Amphiura filiformis. The sequence continues at coordinate 33,821,099 of NC_092644.1, read as the reverse complement.
TTCATTTATACGAGAACCATATTTTTGTACCAATCACAGAACAGAATTTCACTTACTCACAGCTGTCAATCATTCTTGTGAAACGTAAGCTCCGCCTAGTATCAAGGTCTTCTTCTGCGCATTGGTTGTGCGCATTAACTAGCCTCCAGCACAAATCCTGTGCACACGATCAGGTTGGATGGGCGGTTTACGCCTGGTTTACACAACAGGAACTGCGATGCATCCTAAACTGGATCGTTTCCGTGTATTCGCATTGCATGGTGGGTAATCGCCTGCCAATTTGCGTAGCTCCACGTTCACAACAGTTTAAAATCAACACAGGTAAATCCATATAAAAATTAACATGGACACAAAATTGACATAGCTTATGTAATTCAAATAATAAAATAATAAAATGTAATATTATCATGATAGATGCACGTTTTATTAAAACTTGAAAAGATTATTAAGTCCAATAATTTGTTTGTGTTAGCTTGCACGAGTCACAAAATGGCGACACATCACGCATTTTCTGCATGTGCCGACATTAGTAACTCATAGTGACTGTCCTCAAACTAGCGCCAGTGTGTCTCAGGCCTGATAACGACCCCAGGTAATTTTATGCAGAAAGTTTTCTTGCGAACAGCTGCAGGTGACAATTAAACAATGAACACGGCTTGTTTATGTACATGCGTGGGGAGGCTTGTACGTCAGCTGGCGTGTTTTGGACATGTTCGCGTAAAAAGTGTCGTTTTTCTTCATGAAAAATACCAGCGATGACCAGTTTTTGTGGGCTATTTGATTTACAGGTATGTCGGTTCGTCATAGGGTAGAAATGATAGCTGTACAATTTGTATAACATACAGTTTAACATAGGCCTAAACATTTATGGGCACAAATCGACCTTCCGTATTATGCACAAGTATGTGGAAGTGGCAGGCATACCAAAGTGCCGTACTATTACACTGACTTTCGTATTCGGCGAGGAGGACGATTTTGACCTCCTGGTTTGTTTACAAACAGAGAGGTAGACAAAACACCGTTCCGCTTGTCCAAACACTCAAGTATCAGAAGGATGGTCCACAATAGCGTGATTCACGTAACATGAATAGGGATTAAAAAGCTGTCACGTAGAACCATGTGCTTCTATTAGGTAACCCAGGCAAACCTTAGTTAACACATTTGCTAGTCAGCCAAATTCGCCGACAATGTCAATGCATTTTTACATAGAAATTTAAAACAAGTGCCCGAAGAAAGAAACGTACATAAATATGTTTTCTATACTTCACTTGACCCAAATATGTGATTTTTTATGGTGATAAGTCACCCGCACATGGAATTTTAGAGGGATTTGGATAGCAGTTCCATTAAAAAAAAGCTGCTATCATAATGAGACTTAAGATCTAGAAACACCCCCGAAATGCCGTTTTGGGGAATTTTGCTAGCTGAAACTTTTTGATGAAAGTCAATCTTTGACAAGATGTAACTTTGCTACGGAAAGTGCTATGAAAAAATGGTTTTCAGTTTTGGCTTTGTTTACTCAAGGGCTTTAATTTGATATATATGAAATGATGCAGTTTGATGGCAAATTTGAATTCACCTAGCATACCTACTTCTATTGTCCAATTTGCCATCAAGATTTCATATATACAGTTCAGACCCAGAACAGGATCATGTCAGAAATTAACATTTTGTTCTGGGTCTGATTATTCGGACTAAGCTTACCACAGCCTCATTGTCAATGACAATGCCATTGCATTGTCATTGTCATTGACATTGACTGGTCACTGTCATCAATCCAGAATCCTAGCATGTAATGATGTATATGCTGTCGCTGGCGCCTGGCGGAGTTTTGTAATAATTGGGATTAACTACCATGTAGCAATACTAGGGGTATTCATTACTACGTCATTGATGTGATTGCTCATGCATAAAATTCCTCCACATAGGTTGTTTAGCTTAATCGGGAGAGTGACCTCTTGAAATGATGATCACAGTTATCTTTGAGTTATTACAGTGAGGCCCACGTACAATGTTCAACACAAAGTGAACAATGCTATAACTTGGAGGGCAAACAAACCAACACCGCCAAATTCGACTGACACGTGTACAACGTGGGAAGCTATGGGGAAATTGAACACTTGTTGTCTGATCATGCATGTGTTTATGGTTCGGGTAGCGGTTACTTAGCAACTCTCGTTCCGCTTGGGTTTATTGCATACACTCTATAAGTGAAAACAATTTTGGAATATACCGTGCTGCATTGAACCATGATGATATGCTTCACTCGCACTAAGTTGTAAGATTAGTGTCTTTGAAAAGACCAGTATTGTATTCAAACTACATCATGATCTAGTATGATTGCAGACATACACAGGTGATGAGTGCAACCTGCAGGGCGATATATTCAAAATTGTTTTCACCTATTGCTATGGTAGTTAATCAGATTATTACGTCACTTCGCCAGCGTATGGCAATTAATGCTTGTTTAATTCTCTAACGCAAAACTTGTTTTGCATTTATAGAAACCCTTTATATATATGGGTGCGGACTCCGATACATAAAAGTGCAACGGCATATTATAAACAATGACAAAATGCTATAGGCCTTTGTATTTCCTTATTTCACGGTACACTTCAATTAGCGTTTCATTAAGACATTACATGCTAAGCCCTTTTGCTGTTTAAAAAAATTGCAACTGCGCATGCTCAGACATCGTCATGATGGGAGATAAACAGAACCAATCTTCCTCATTGATAACTGAATGAACTGTGACTCAAAGGGAATCCCTTGTGATTTTTTGTGTTAGATTTACAAGCTAGATTAGCCATTTGAAAAATCGCAATCAATACTTTGCTATTGCTATAGTGGGAATTCCAATTGAATGAACGCAGCTTTCAATAGCGTGACGAACATTTGCGTACACTGTGCAATGTACGCCAGCGTGTGCGACTGTGCATGAGTAGTGCGGAAGTGAATCCAACCATGCCAACGCACTCGTGATTGGTTAGCATTATATCCAAGGTCGTGCTTTCACGTTGTAGTTTGAAATCATGCGATATACATCGCGGTTAGACCGAGTACAGCTGTTGAAAGCTACGTTCATTCAATTGGAATTCCTACTATAGTATATATGCAAGTATTGAGCAGACATCTGGACCAAAATAGAATCTTTAGATGAACATACTTCCCGGACATACTTCCATCATCTAATGTTCAAGCTACCACAACTCTGTTACTCCTAGGATCTTAATATTATTTGCAACCATCTCTTTCTCTACAACTTCTTTCCTCCTGACATACTGCATACATACCATACATACATACATAAAGGTATTTATAAAGCGCCTTTAAAATTTATCAAAGCGCTGAAGAAGGAGAGAAAGGATGGGGAAAAAAAAGAAACATATCGGAACAAGAAAGAAGCTAACTGAAAAGGTGAGTTTTCAGTTTCTTCCTGAAAACTGGAATTGATGGAGACTCCCTGATGGCTTTAGGGAGTTTGTTCCATTCCCTCGGGCCAGAGACAGAGAAGGTATTTAAACCATGTAGCAATATGTATTGGCTTCCTTTCCTTTCCTTCCTGGGACTGTAAAGAATGCTTGAGGACTTCCTGTAGCAGGCTTTAATCCTAGCCTTTCAACAAGGCTTTGCCTGGAGCACCGTAGTGGGAGCGCCATCAATCTTGTTCTACGCTGTTGCGGCTTCACCGCTCTGTCCCGCCTTTGGCGCTCCGCCACTTGCCCCCCTAGGATCGCGAGGTCTTTGACAAAGAGATGCATTCTGCGCTCACGCCCTAGGATCGCAAGGTCTTTGACAAAGACTACGCAAATTCATATGAGATTTACGGAAAAGGTCAACCTGAAATGGTTCAGAATTTATAGTTAGTTCCAGTAACTGTAACTCGGCATACTCAGGTCCGTAGATGTCATTATATTTATGATAAAGACTGAAGTCTTGCTAATCATGCTAATTTCCTGCTCGCTACACTCGCATCTTTTATTAGCCTATCATCGTTGGGCAGGAAAAACCTCTTATGTGTTAAAAACAAAACTGTCAACAGGTTACATTGGAGGTTTGCTTTAAACATGTTTGGGGGCCAATGACACATATAATGTACAGGGTTTTTCCTGCCCAACGACGCTATGATTTTAAGGTTTGCAAAATCTGATTTTTATTTTTTATACAGGTACATTGGCAGCGTGCAATGCTGCTCCATCAGAGAATCCAGAAAGTAAGTATAATATAGTTATTACTTAATTTTACAGGTACTTTATTAATTCTAACCTGCATTCTCATGGACCAGATTCGGACTAAGATTCTATAAATGATGTGTCTATGGTAAGGTTTCAAAAAGCGCATTGATTTATAGTGCGCTTCGCATAGGCACCAGGTTGATCCACAAGCCTCAGCACACTTTACTTTACTATTGTCAAATCATTCCATAACCATAAAAACAACAATACAAGGACTTGCAGCTAAGAAGCACACACCCTATAGACATTCCACAATAGACCTTCGCAGCCAGGATCAGCTCCAAAGCTTTTTACAGGTAATACAACAAGACAATTAGCAGTAAATTCCTTGTCCAGGGGAATTCCAAGCTAACACAATTTTTTACACAATGCTGTACTAACCACCGCCGTGGTTCGAACCCGTAACGTCTCGCACCTTTGATTGAGCATTTTGGGAGAACAATATACTATATTACTAGTGCATTGAAAGGTCAACCCAGGTTAAATAAGAATGAAATAAATAAATAAATAATTGTACAGGTTAATCAGAATGCTAGTTTGGTGTTTATATTTCATGTATTAATCTTACTTTCCTATTATACATGTCCCTGCATTAAATAAGTCCAACTAAATCAGTATCTAACACCATATTTTTCCATGTCTTTCCATTTAGTTGGAGCCCAAGGTGGTTGCCCAGGTGACTTAGCTCGAGATACTCTAGCTAAAATACAGGTTTACATTTACTATCTTACATTATCTTGCTGTATTTCAGCTAGAGCTCCAAACGACAAGCTTCCGGGTTTTTTTTTGAACAATACTGTTACGTAAGATGAAGAAGAAACCCGCCTCGGAGCCCGCCCTTCTCATTATTTCATTGTGCTTATTGCAATTTGCCTACACACATTACGTAATCAACACAAAGCTTTTGTGAGGATTAGTGAGTGGATAAGAAATTGACAGTGGAGGATACTGAAGGACACGCCGATTGTTAGTTGTCAATCATGAATTGCATAGAACGTATTAATATTTTACTGCATGGCATTCCGCAAACACCAAGACAAATTATGCCGTATTTTTCCAAAGATCATCTCATATGAAGTAAGCTGAATGCGATCTGTACTTTTGTAACATTCCGATCGCTTTTGATCACCTATTATCGGCGAATTTGCTTGAAAACTCGTGAGTTCATGTTGTGTAAACATAATTAGCATAGACACAAATGAAATTACGATGCAATACAATGCAATTTGAATGCGCAGCAGATCTATAGAAATAACGTTGCCCGGTTTTATGCAGAATTAGACCCTGTCTGAGGTGACTGGTACAAATTTTACTATAAATGTTACAAACTTGAAGGTGTCACTGAGCCTTTGACTTGGCATGATGCACAGCACTGGTGTGAGAATAATGCTCTTATTGGAGAGGGGAACCTAGCAACAATTGTCCATCCAGGATTGCAATGTAAGTGTGCTCCTCTCAATAGAGGAATATTAGTGATTTTGATAGCTTTCAATGGTGAATCTACATCTGAATGACTCTGACGATTAACCTTTTCAGTAAATCCCATAACTCGTCATTTGTTGTCACGCCGACTTGCAATGAGCAGTAACAATGTTCAATAAATGATGTACGCAACGACGCATATCAGCGTGACGTCAAATGACATGTTCTCAGGTGTACTCGCAAAGGCTTATGGGATTTACCGAAAATGATGATTTGTAACACCTTCGACAGGTGCTTCTTTGGTAAAAACAAATGTCACTTTGTTAGCATTATTTTAGCTTCTCACAAGTATATTTAGCTAGCGTATGAGCGTTAAACAGCACTTGTCGCCTGCTATAATCTCAAACTTGAATGCTTTATTATTTTTTTTAATTAAATTTTATACTGTATCTACATGTATGCAGATTTCTTGACTACCATCTTAAAGACATTCCCCATAGATGTTTGGATTGGGTTTTACACTGACAATGTGACTCCTGACTGGAAATGGGCCGATGGCCAACCAGCTAATTATACTGCATGGGGGCAAGAACAACCTGATGGTGATCCGGTAAGACTCTTGGTGGAGGGGGAGGTCGGACGGGACTTTGCAGGGCACGGTGGCTCAGTGGTTACGGCCTTGGACTCATAATCTGAGAGCTTGACGTGCATGGGTTCGAGTCCTCGTCCCGCCACCGTGTTGCGCCCTTGGGCAAGGCGCTTTGTCATGCTTGCCTCACCCCACCCAGGTGCAATGGGAAGCTGTTAGGGGTAGTCACAGTCATTGTACTGATGAACCCTGCGCCATTTGTAGGCAGCAAACGTGGTTCGGACATATTCTAATAACGGCGGAATAAATGTAAAGTGCTTTGAGGCTGTTTACGGCATAAAGCGCTATATAAATATCTACATTTTTTATTTTTTATGAAGACAAAAGAATGTGGAGAAGAAAGAGGCATGTAGAGGGAGTGGCAAAATAACTTCCTGTCATCTATGCAGCTTAAGGGTGGTCTTTTGACTTTAGATTATTATAGTTGAAATCCATATACCCCCTTTGGAAGACATGACTTAAATCTTCCACATTTTTAAATGTATATTTTAAATGGGAGTCGCCCATTCAGGTAACCCCATTTGAAATTCACACTCCCTGTGTTGAAGATTGAAATCATGTCTTCTGTAGGGTGTATGGAAATCAACTGGAATAGCCCAATGATTTGATTGTTTGTATGAATGCAAAAAGTGATGAGCAAGGTATTGATTTTGGCAGCAGACCTGCCAACTGTCCCTCATTTTTTAGGGACTGTCCCTCATTTGGGGTTTTCCAAAGTGAAAAAGAAGGACAGTCCTGATTTCTGAACATTTCAGTTATGGCAAATTTAAATGTAAGAACACTAGAAAATGAGGCAAATTTCACTTAAAAATTTTGCTATAGCATTCTCTTTAGTCTATTGTGATACATTTAGACCTGCAAAACCTTCCCTGAATTCTGAAAGTATTACACACCTCAAGTCTTTGAATTTGTCAGTACCTGGTTGTGTACATGTACAAGATTTTGGCCTCTGTGTCCCTTTTTCTGACTTTGGTTGGTCTGTGATAATGACATACAGGCCAAAATTTCCAAGGGGCTATTAAATTGCCAAATTCTGTCCTGCTGAAAGCTCCTAGCCTGACTTTCCCGGGATAGGATATGCATGTGGAACATTGGAAAATGTACAATTTTAATGCTTAAATGGGACAAAATTTGGTTAATTATGGGCTGACACTGTTTAAAAAGAAACAGCACATTGTTGTTCAACTTTGTCATGGTCATTTCAAGATGAGGGAAAGTTGTCCCCCTGTCAGTACGCCACTACGTTTTCAAAAGGAATCGTCCATTTGTTTTTTAAAAGTGATACTTTGCTGATGCTAAGATTTAACCAATATTTTTGATTTAACAATGGCTCTTCTTAATTGTTCACCCACAGTGTTGGGAAAAACTCGGATCTTGGACCAGAAACTTGTGAAAATTTACACAGGGCCCATACACTATGAAATTTTTACACTAAAAATCACACTGAAACTGACAATGAAAATCATCAAAACAAAAGAAATTGTTAGACTGAAATTGTTTTCAGTGGTATTTCATTGTATTTTTCAGTGGTATATCAAGTGGCTATTGTCTGCTATAATGAGCAATGATCCAGGGCATTAATTTCCATAACAATAGAACTGGCCAGATCATTTCAGTGTGATTGAATCCATTTCAGTGGGATTAAATCCATTTCAGTGGGATTAAATCCATTTCAGTGCCCAGGATTAATGAGTGGCAAATGATTTCCAGAGCAGTTTCAGTCCATTTTTCAGTGTGGTTGGACAATGGTTATTTGCATACAGAATAACAAAAGAACTATTTCAGTGTTATTTTCAGTGGTACTGTTCATTGTGTTAAATTTTCAGTGTTCATTACAGATATCAGTGTGATTTTCAGTGTAAAAATTTCATAGTGATAGATTTTTAGGCCTATAACAATTATATGTATCTGAATGGCCCTTAAAACAAGCGCCTTAATTTTAACTCTGATAATCAATATTGCCTGTGTATCATTTTCCTGTCAACAGATGCAGTGGAGTTGTGTGAAGATGTTGAATGATCCTGATATGCCTGGCTTATGGAATGATGTTGCCTGCGATAATGCAGATGATGCCATTGATCCACAGCTTAATGCATTCCTATGCCAGAGTGACGTAGGTGAGGGCAACCAAGAGTTCAGTCTATTTTTCTTTGCACAGATTTGTCTTGATTTCTGGTTTAAGGGAGCAGATTTTGTATAAGTGGCAGGGGTGTGAAATCCCCTCTTTTAAGCTGAATTCCTCTTTTTTGGAAATTTCTTTGAGGCAAAATTTCAGCTTTTTCTTTAATTTCCAGCCCATTTTGAGCATATTTCAGTGCTTTTCCTCTTTTTTCCTCGTTTTTGAGCAAAGTTCCTCTTTTTTCAATAGAGGTCACTCACACCTGAAGTGGGTGGTACCAATTTGTTACGTCAAGGCATACCTTTACGTGTATGGTCATTTTCACAGTAAAGGGTGTAACTTTTGATTTTTTGGGTCAAAATTTCAAACCACTTAAATATGTTTCTGTTTACTGAAATCATGCATAGAAGCAACTTAAATTCAAGTAAAATAATGTTTCAAGGCTTAAACCTTTTGATTTCTAATAAAAAATTTGACATTTCCATAACATTTTGGTTAAAATCTAAGAAAAAATGTATTTTACATAACCTCAGAAATTATGACATGAAAGCTGGAATACATGTGAAATCCCATTCCAAAGTAAGTCAACAGATATAAGTTAAATTTTATACCATGTTTTGCTATGTTTGTAATTGCAGTTTTGAAAATTTTAACATCAAGTGTCATTTACAATGGAAATTTCCAAACCTTAAACATATTTTTTAAGTTTTAATTGGGTTCCTAAAATAATTTGAATGTCTAACTTCATGTACAAATACTACTTGATGAAAGGAACCTCCCAGCCAAGTTTCACAGAAATTGGAGTTATTTTTAGAATTGGCAATTCAAGCGATTTGTGTTTCGGAGGCTTCAGTTAACAACACAGGTGATCATAAAAGTAAAATATTTGGCTAACCACTACAAGTTGACATAAAAAATAGGTAAAAAATATCACAATTACCAATTTTCATGCTTTGCTTCTAAGTATTGAATTTCAGTTGTGACAAAATTTAATTATCACAGCAAGTCATTTTTTTTGTTTCGGAGGCTTCATGTTAACAATTGTTAAACATTGCAGAAGTAGTTTTTTTGAAAACAATAGTGTTGGGATCATCTAAGCTGTTATTTTCTTGTGTATATTGAATCAATGATTCTATGCGGCAGATATTGTAGATTTATCACATGTTAATTTTTTCACCCATTTGTTAAGTATGGTGTTTTTTGCATGTGAAGCCTCCGAAACAGGCTTTTTTGGGTATCAGTATATTTTTCAAACTTTAACCATAATGTCAAAATTTTTTTAAATTTATGACATTCTGCACATATCAAGTAATAATTACAATGCAGATATCAGTATGAAACACACCAATTTAGATATGCATAGATGATAATTAATCTTATTGTTGTTTGGAGGCTTCATTTGTTTCGGAGGCTTCAATTGTTAACGGAAAGTTTGTATTGGGTCCCATTTTCAAGCGGTGATATATATCTCCACGATTTAAAAACATGTGACTTGAGGATCTATTTTGCTACATTTTGATAAATAGATTGGATGAGCTCTTTTATTTATATTTGCACAAGCTTGCTGAACAGTTTGTTTCGGAGGCTTCAAAAAAGTTAACGGAAAAATGGCTCTTTGAAGTCAAGATTTTATAAAAATTTTAAAAGCTTGCAAATCGACTAATTTTTGTTACCCATTTCAAGTTAAGATAACAACTGTTATGAATCAAGAAGAAGTGAAGAAATAACCAAGAATTATGAACCAAAGCTACACCCACAAAGTTTGTTAACAATTGTTAACGGAAAATGAAGCCTCGAAGCGACAAATATCGAAGTCCGGTTCTCAAAAATACAGGGCTGTTCACAATTAAATCTAATGTGGCAGTGTTTACTGAACATATGACTGTACTTTCAGGATAAGAAAAATTATCCATGAACTAACTGAAGAAAACACAGGGTTTTACAAAAATGTTACTGTTTTTTATAGTTTTTCAAAATGGCAATATTAAGTACATTTAAGCCTGCTAAAACTGAACGCAGTAACTCCCAAAGCTGATTATGCCACCCAAGGTAGCTGCTAACTAGATGACTTATGTGGCCAAAAATGATGGAATTCTGTGGCTTTATTAGAACACTACGGATTAAAATGTTAAAAATCCAAAGTTACACCCTTTACCGTGAAAATGACCGTATGCCATTCAAATCAATAGAGGTTATCACGTTAATCATGTGTGACTTCTAACAAAAGGCGATGGTTCCCGTAGTATTCCTCATTCAAACCAATTCAATGCACGACCTCGGAATTACTTGTATGACTTAGGCGGGCTATTTTGAAACAGTCATGGTTGCACATGCAGGTACTTCTTTTGAAAACCCTAAACAAGGTATAGCAGTCGCTGATAGGATATGCAACTTATAGGGCACGGATATATTAGAAAACCAGTTGCAATTTGATTTGTAAGCTTAGATATAAGCATTGGGCTTTTTCAGTTGAAATTCATGCACCCTTTGGAAGACATGACCTTCATCTTCCACACAGAGGGGTGTAGATTTCTAATATAGTCACCCATTCAGGTAACCCCATTTGAAATTCACACTCCCTGTGTGGGAGATTAAGATCATGTCTTTCATAGGGGGTGTATGGATTTCAACTGGAATAGTCCAATATGTGAAGCCCTTGCCTATGCTCTGAAAGGCGGTCTATAGGTGATATGACCAGACCAAATGATGTTTTGAAAATCAAGTTATTATCATCAACTTTCGCAGTAGCCAAATGCACCACCATGAATAGAGATGATGGACAGTATCAATTATCTCACATTTTTGATTAGTTTCTAAAACTGGGATCAAAAAAATCCCCAGATGGGAAATCAGCTGACAACACCAAGACCTGTGCTAGAGATACATCTTATTACATCGGTTGCCAGTAGGAATTGCTCACCATCAAGTGTTGACAAAAGCAACAGTTTTTGCTGAAACGTGAACAAGTAAGTGCAATTTCTGAATCGGATACAACTTTGTTTACTGAGTTTACTCTACCGATCCGAATCTGTTCTCCTATACAGCTGTGAAGCTTTAGTTATCACAGACACATTGGGCAATTCCATTGACGCTTCTCACCATGCCCTGATGCGCTACTGCCTTGGAGTGCATTTTCCAGATCGCCTATCAAGCGACAATCTGTATGCCGGGCAAAAGTTGCACCAGCGACATTGACACTCACATGCAACAGGCTACGGATTGTGGGTCACGCAATAAGGAGACCGGAAGTGCCACTTTCCATCATCCTCCATTCTAACAATCAGGCCACAGAAGCCTATCGCCATGGTGGAGCACTTCGCCGCACATATCTAGCTCAGCTCATAGGCGATCTGAACGCCATTAACTTCACAATCAAGGACGCCTTCAGAGTAGCGCAAAACCGCACAGAATTGCAGAGACTTGTGGGATCTGTTAAATAACTGTATATATTATAACTCTTTCAGTCACAACGCCTCATGTTCTTGAACTTGAGTTGCATCACCTTAGTAGTAGTACCGATCCTGATGAATTTGTTCAATCTTGGTTGCATGTAGTTGTGATGAGCTGTAATTTTGCCTGTATCTCAAATTTACAATGTTCTAACTAAATCATGTGGCATTATCTTTGTGTTTCCTCTTATGTAATTTGCATACAGACCCCACACTGCCAAGTAACCCACCAATGGGAGCCAACTGTGCTAGAGAAGGCTACCAATCCTACTTTGATTCTTGCTTCCGTGTGGTGACGACGGCAGCAACCTTTACCGATGCTCAAGCCGTGTGTGACGGCGAGTCAGCCCAACTAGCCTCACTGGCTGACCATTACCAGGAAGCACTTGTCAAGACTTTGATGTATCATAACAAATTTAGCTCCATGTGGCTTGGCTTGATGCGTGATCAGGTAAGGTGGCCCCAGGCCCGTAGCCCAAATTCACAAAAGTATACCAAAAGTCCCAAAATTTAAGAATTTGGGAGCGTAGCGAGCCAAAAATCCGATGTTTTAAAGCTTTTTCGGTCAAAAAAAGGTCCAAATTTGGGGAAGAAAGTCAACTTTTCACAAAATTGCCCTCCCTTTGAAAAAAAGTCCAGTTTTTCAAATTCAGCACTAGCACCCCCCCCCACAAAAAATCCTGGTTATGGGCCTGGGTGGCCCTAAAAATATACTGTATTTCGTCAAATAGTCGCCCCCCCCAAATAAACGCCCCCATCACTTTTTTCAGCCAAGATGTTTCAAAAATGCCGATATTTCCATGCTATCTTGTGTAGTAAGCTTACCAAGTTGTGCACATGGTCAATAATAGCGTCAATAATTGGCGAAAATCTGGATCAGAAACCCGGAAGTGAACCAAAAATCAGTGTCATAAGTTCATAGTTCGTCATTTTAGTGTGACTTTTAAGCTTACCTAATGATTTTAACGGGAATTGTTGTGCTTAAAATGACCTCTAATAAACGCCCCCCCCCCCCTTGGGAAAATGTAACGCCCCGGGGGCGTTTATTTGACGAAATACGGTAGGGGGAAATCACCTTGTATTGAAGGACCAGAATTTTATCCAGATAATTTTGGAACATTATTAATTCTTCTCGGTGGTGTGTGTTGTTTGCTGTGGTCGGACAAATTCATTCATAGCTAATTTGCCAAGTTGGCAACACTGAATATCAGAGTACTTAGTAGCCTAATGTAGTGGATAAGTTGGCAACACTAGATATCAAAGAAGCCCTATTTGGTGTATAAATTGGCAACACTGGATATCAAAGTTGCCAAATTAGTGGATACAATGGAAATACTGGATGTGAAAGTAATACAACACTGAATGTCAAAGTGCGACACAAATAACACTGTTGTATTTCAATGTGAAATGGTAGGTCATCAGTCATGTGAAACAGCCTGAGTGATTTTCACCAAAACACACATATGATGGCAGATAGGTCATTATGTGAAACAGCAATTTTTACAGTCAGCCAGATACAACACAATGACAAACACATGTAAATTACGTTTAGCACATGTGCCGTTATGTGAAAGTATTAATTAATTACGGTAATAATAGTTATGCAACATCCACAGCGAGGATATGGGAATTTTAAAGAGTTGTCTACTTACTTCCTCTTCCAAATTTCACGAAAATGTTAAAAATATCAAATAATGAAAGGGATGACAAATTTGTCTGTGTTTTAATTTTCCAATCAATTCCTCATTTAACTTTTCAGGACACGGGAACTTATGGCTATGTAGACGGCTGGCCTTTGACTTTCACCCAATGGGGTCCAAATGAGCCAAGCGGTGGTGGATGCGTTACACTGAAATCAGATGAGACGTGGGATGCTATACCGTGTGATGACATAAGACCATTCATCTGTAAATACACACAAGGTATGACAAAGTAGATATGGGCTATTCTACTTAACATCCACACTACCTCTGTGGAAGATTTTGGAAATATCTTCCACAGAGGGAGTATGTTTTTCAATGTAATTGGTCAGGGTTAATCATTTTGAAACCCCTACTTCCTCTGTATTATGGCTTCACCTATATCGTCATCATCAGCCGTATTCAGCCCACTGCAGGGCGAAAGCCTCCCCATGCAAGTTGGCACCAAAGTTTACAGTCATTTGCTTTTGCCATCCACCTGATCCCTATGAAACTGGTTATCAGTTGATCTTGCAAGATGGCCAGCCTAATGCCACGTCATCTCCTTACCTATATCAGGGGTCCGCAAAGAGCGGCGCGCAACACATGTGGCACGCTGTGGCTTCCCGAGTGGCGCGCGGCGCCGTTTAAAATTTTTTTTTTTAATCAAACCCTTTGATCAAACTTTGCAGGAATATCTCCAATAGTCTATATTTCAACATTAAACAATGCGATTCCCATGTTATCCTTGTAAAAACAGGCTAATGTTGCACCAAATGGCGTCATTTGCACCTCAAATTTCAAAAAATCAATAGCTTCACAGGGGGGACACCCCCCTCTGACTCCCCCCTCCCCCGGCGACTTCGCAGCCATTGAGTGGAGCTTTGCAGTTTTCTTTTATTTCATGTGGCGCTTCAACAAATCTATTTGAGGAAGCCTGACCTATATCTTCCACAACTGGATTGAGAATTTCAAATGGAAGTTACCCAACTGTCTATTTTATTCAAAACTCATACTCCCTTTGTGCGGGAGTTTGTGGAAGACTTAGCTAAATCTTCCACAGGGGGAATGCGGATTTTAAATAGAATAGCCCAATGCACAACAAGAATGGATATGGGAAACGTGTAAATGTGCAGGGCCATATGATAAATATGTAAATTAGTGAACTTTTCCAATATTGACATCTGTGCCAAAAAATACAAATGGAACTTTAAAAAGCATATTTTAAGGAAACGGTGCACTTTGTTTTAAAAGATTTGCTCAGAGTGAATATAGCGTTCAAGCCTGCATGTCAGTATCGCACAGCACCGCCCTCAAGAGGGCTAACAACATAGAGTTATACAGGGATATAAAATTAAATTTGCTTAAATTTCATTGTATTCCTCTTATCAATACAAGTCAAAAGTTTGCACCATCTCTGATGTTTGGTTCTCACACTTAAGAAAGAACACATGACTTCTTGTATATGGGGTCCAAAATTCAAAATGCTCCAATATGCCTCAAGATGTTAGTTTATAAGGATTCGAAAAAAAGATTTTAGCACAAAGTGCACAATACTTGTCATAAAAGTGATGTAATAATCAGATTAACTACCATAGCAATAGGTTAAAACAATTTTCGAATATATCGCGCTGCACTACAAGCAGATTGCACTCATCACTTGCGTATGTCTCCAATCATAGATTGAATACAATACCACTCTTTTCAAAGACGAGTGATCAGCATGATATGGTTCAATGCAGGGGTAGTGCAGCGCGATATATTCAAAAATAGTTTTAACCTATTGCTACGGTAGTTAATCCTATTATTACCTCACTTCTACGGCAAATAGAGGAGTGATATGATCACCACATAATTGCATCCTGGCATCTGTATCTTATCGAAACATCATAAAAGTGGAATTATGATGTGTGTTACATGTGTAAATCCTTATATTTTACTTGTTTTTTGTTTTTTATCACAGCTGTACAACCTCCAACACCAACTCCGCCATCAGGCAATTGTCCCAATGGATGGGATCGATTTAACGACCACTGCTATCTCTTTGATGAGTCTCTGTCCCTAAGATCTTTTGATGCTGCTTCATACCAATGTCAGAGCCAATTCGGTGCTAGGTTGGCTAGTGTCCACAACAGTGATGAGTTAGAGTTTATTAGACAACGAGCTGGGGCAACTTTCACTGTTTCTAGCATTTGGATTGGAATGCAGAGATGGGAAGGTAAGAGATGTGTCAAACAGTTTATATTTTAGAGAGCCCAGACTACAGCAGCTGAAGGGAGTATCCCATTATGCTTTGCGATACCACAATAGTTAGTATACAAATATTGAATGTTTATGAGTAGGCCTACAATGGTAAGAGTTGAAATATGAACTGTTCCATTCAACGAGCATACCTGTCAAGTGTCCCGATTTTGGCGGGACATCCCGATTTTAGACCCCCGAAAACATCATAAAATCGGGATGTCCCGAATTTCACATTTGAATGATAAAAAAAATTCCGGATCTGAGAAAATCTCCAATTTTAAAATGAAAATTCCTTAGAACCCTGACTGGATGACTCGACTAAATAATGGTACTCATTTAACATGCATGTGGTCAAATTTGTATATTATTGAGAACACCTTTTCATGCCCAAAATTTTAGTCCATTATCGGACCAGCATGTTATACTGATTGTGTCGGGTTTTGCGTTCAAAAACTCATCTCTTTTTCCTCAATGAATATTACCCAAGTAAGAAGTATGTAATGTGTATTAATGAACGGTGACGTTTGAGATGATGCTGGACTGATGATGCTGATGCCGTATAGGCCTATGTATACTCTAATATCAAGTCATGTTTAAGTCTAAATGGAAGCAAACTTCGGTCAAAGGTTTGATATGAACCTTTTACCACTGTATCCTTTGGCTTTGTGTGAATGCGAAAATGGTCACTTGTTTATCCACTACGCATGAGGGAAAATTTTGCAAAATTAAAGTCCAATTGAAGACATTTGGTGTATCATTTAAACAGAAAAAAGGACCCGAACCCAATTTGCGAGATTTCAAACTGACACTCTACAATTTTAGAGACTCGCAATCACTAATACATGCATGGATCGATGCTGACAAAATGTCATGGGCCCTACATAGGTCCTAAATGCCAAAAGCCGAGAAATATCGGGTGTTTCTCTATTCAAATCTTGCAATATCTGAACGCGTACGTTTTCAAGTTTTTGTACGCGTTGGACTTTGGGACTTTGGATTTGAAGGAGTCAGCAAAGCGTGTGGCTGAACGCGTAAATATGTGTGTTTTGTGCGTTAAAGTAAACCCTGATTGTGTTGCTATCCATAGGTTTCAATATTTAAAGGGGCATTTCGTGATCCACAGCCTCATCCCCCCACTTTTCCCAAAAAAAGTTGAGATTTTTACACCACTGGATACCTCTGGCTACATAATGTTTATGTACCAAATATTTCTTGCAGATTAATTCGTTTAGCCAAAATATCGCCAAATTTGAATTTTGTTCTGGTGCACCAGAACGAAATTACAACACATTGTCTATGGAGCAGTGTAATACACATAATCATGCATAACTCACAAGCGCAAACTCGGAATCAACTGCAATATTGGAAATAAGCTTTTTTTCGTGGATATCTACTGAAAAATGTCATAAAAAGAGGATGCTAGGATCACGAAATCCTCCTTTAAGTGGCTCTGACTTATTTTTTGTATATTTGATAAGGAGCAAGGAGGTACATTGCAGTGCATGATAGGACAACCCCTTGAGCTGCTATGAGTCTAGACACTGCCATGTTTGTGTGTTGCTCATTGAGGGTAAAATTATATGCGATTAATAGTATGGATTGGGCTATTCCATGTCCATGATATGCGCCCCTTATTTAGGAAAACATGATTTTAATCTCCTACACAGGGTGTAGATTGAAAAAG